>NC_051325.1:65293115-65362492 GCF_015220235.1 Choloepus didactylus | reverse complement strand
TGGAAAACTGGGAGAGCCAAATCCCACCCACTCGGCCCGGCCGTCCCCGGACAGAGCGCCCCCTCCCCGGCCCAGTGCCCCCTCCCCAGTATAGCCTGTGACCCCCTGGGGTCAGGGAGAGGGGGTGCTGGGGGCTCCAGGCCACCCCCACCCCGTCCTGGATTTGCTCGGGAGGGACGCAGGCTCGTTGTATCCCAGGCCACATGCCCGGGGGAAGGACACGGGGGCCGGGGAGGGGTCATCTGGGGCCCCCTGCCCGGCCCCTGCCTTGCCCTGAGGCTGCAGGTGCTTGAAGCTCGGAGGGGAAGGCTGGCCCTGGACGGAGGGCGGGGTGGTGGTGGGCTGCCAGCGGGGGTGCCCCAGTCCCAGAGCAGAAGGGAGGACGGGGGTCCCCATCGGCCGCTGCCCCCAAGGCTGGAGCTGCGGCCCGAGTGGGACACGAGACCCTGCCTGAGCCCAAAGCCGGGGTCCCAGGTGCATCCAGGCGGGCTAGGGAGGCCCCCGCCCCAGACACCAAATCCCCCAGAGCTTTCTTCAGCGTAAATCGCTGTTTCTGCGGTTATTACTTTATTTAAACAAACACGAAGCTGCTGATTCTAATAAAGGTGTTTGTCTATGTAAATGAACGCATCACACTCTCGCCTGCAATGGAGAGAATTCTCTCTGATTTCGGGTGTGGCTGTGTCATTTGCATATGCAGATATGTCTAATTATTCAACTTACACTTAAAGGCTTGTGTGTCAGCAAATGAGACTAATTAGATACATTTATCTATGATAATCAGCTTTTTATAAACAAAATAGATCCCCCTTCGTGTTGCATGGGGGTGCCTGGTGAGCAGGCAGGGACAGGGAGGGTCATGCTCTGGCCAGTATATGAGGGGGGTGAAGAGGGGGGAGGTGGGGAGAGGTGGGGAGAGGTGGGGGGAGTGCAGACAGGTGTGGGAAGGCGAAGGGGGTGGTGGGGGGAGGTGGGGAGAGGCAGGGAGCCGAGGGGTGTTGGCAGTGACTGGCTCCTGGACTGCCGAGGAGAGGAGCGGTCACTGCAGGTGTCGTTCCATCGACCTGGACTTCTTGCAGGGCCAGGCCCCATCACCCCCCAGGTTCTGTCCCGAGGCCCCGACCAGCAGGGACACAGGTGGGGGGCAGAAATTGACAGAAAAGGGGCGCTGTGAAGCCCACCGCTACCCTGGTCCAGCCGGGCTGGGGTGCTCAACTCCTCCATCTCCGGCCCGTGGTGCTTCTCCTGCTGCCCGAAAGGCTCCTCCCGCCCACCCCTGCCCCGCGCAGGCCCCCGCGGCCTTCGCGCCCCCACACTGCCGCCCCCTGTGGCCCTCGTGCCACCACTGCAGCTGGACATCTTTGTGGGGCCTGCAGCGTGTGCCCGTCTGGTGGGCTGGACAAGCAGCAATGCCCCCCGCACACTCCCCAGAGGTCCAGGAGGACTGAGTCCTGGGCTTCCACGGGGAAACTGAGCCCCAGGTGCCCCTGGCCCTGCAACCCTCCCCCTCCGCTCTGGGCTCCGGGACCCCGCCCACCTCAGCTCCAGGCACACAAGCCCTGTCGAACGCCTGCCTCGGGGAACCTGATCTGGGATCACCATCTTCAAAGCTTTGTGCCCACTCTGGAGACGGCGGTAGGGGTCGTGTCCGCATCATCGAAGCGGGGCCGTCCGTGCCCGCCACGGCCCTTGGTGCCCCCGCTCCGGGCACCCCAACTGCACAGCCCACAGCCCTTGCCAGGCTCTCTGGCCCTGAGAAGGCCGGGCCTGGGGGGTCAGATCCCAGAGCAGCCCTCGGCAGGCCCCGCGGGACAGCCTGGGTGTGTCCCTCCCAGAGGACCCTGCAGACCGAGAGTGGCCCACGCGGTGACCAGCCTGACGACACTGACCGTGAATGTCCCCGCCTGCCTCCTGGGCTCCCAGGGGTCATCTCCCAAGTATATGACTTGACCCCAAATCGTTTCAGGGGCTCCCGAGGGAGCCCAACCCAAGACAGTTATATTTTTCTTTAGGTTAAATAAACGATTTGATGTAATTACCTCTTTTAGTCTTGATCTAAGCAAAACTATCTGTGAAATCACTGGCTTGATATGCTGGTTTAACTTCCCACATACACCCTCCAAACAAATCCTGGAACATTTGAAACGCTCGTGGAAGACCTTGGCCGACTGGACCTGCCGGTGCCGCCTCGCAGTCCTTCTGGAAGTCCGGCTCGCTCGGGGAGTGGGAGGTTCAGCTTCAAAAGATCCACTGCAGAAGCTATTTAAACTGCTGATTTCTCTAGAGAATCCAAGACACAGCTCAGTCCCTAAATGTAAAGGCTTATACGACTTTACGGGACTGACATGCCGTACGGAGCAGCCCCCAGTGCCGCATGACACAGGGCGTGAGGCACCCAGATGGGCACACGGGGCAGGATGGGCAGCGAGGTGAGGAGGGCTGCGGAGCCGTCTTGGCCCGGGGAGCAGAGCAGAGGTGGCCGGCTGCAGTGACCCGCACAGGGTGCAGAAGCAGCCCAGGCACTCGAGGGGGGCGGGCGGGCCAGGGGCGCTCAGAAGCGAGAGGCCTTGGCACTTCCAAGGGGCAGCTAAGCACCCTCCAAGCGCTGCTTTTCGGGGCTGGTGCAGGTGAGCGGGGCAGAAATGCAAGCATTAAGCCCTTAGCAGCACAAAGACAGGCACCCCTGGGAGCACGTGCCCTTCTCTCCCCTGGGCAATCCCCTGTGGCCTCCTCAGGGGTAAGAGAAAGGAGGTGCAGGAGAAGGACCGAGGCCAGAGGCTGCTGCTGCCACCCTGGTCCTGCCCCGTGGCATGAGGGCTGCAAGAGATGGGGTACGGGGGCCTGAGCCCTCCAGGCAGAACCACCGCTGGTGCATTTGGCGTTGCCAAGCTCCTGAGGGACGGGGCTGAGGCCACATCCTCACTCGCCCTTCTCCTTCTGGCCCTGCTTCCCGCCTGCCTCACAGATGTCTCCTGAGAACACCCCTCCACAGTCCCAGTGCCCCTGAACCTTCACCCCAGGCTCTGCTCCTAGGGACCCTGGCCAAAGACCCCCAGCACCCCGAGCCTGGGCTCGCCCCCCAGGACCTCTTCTTCCACAATGTCCCTCACTCTGTTCTAGCCACCCAGGGACAGGAAGACGACCCCCCACGGAGGCCTCCTGACCCCCTCGCTGCAGCCCCTCTCCCCACCTCTGCCTTTGAGCCAGGCACTATCTGGGATACAGTAACAAGAAAGAAAATTGCACGGTGATGCTGTGGGGAAAAAAAAAAGCGAAACAAGGCGATGTGGCGAAAGGGCTGCCGTCTGGGGTCTGCATTCTCACAGGCGATGACAACAAGCAAACACGCAAATAACTGAACACCACAAGGCTCTGCGGGGGCTGTACTTGCTTCCGCAGCTTCCTTCACGGGGGGTGGGGCCATTCGCCACCGCGGTGGGGATCGGTGAGAATTAAACGAGAGAGAAGTAACAATTTGCACAGCGTCCAACTCATACCAAGAAACTCCGTAAGCCGCTGCCTCCTTCCCTGGAAGCCTCCTCTCCACGGTCATCCACGTGGGGCAGTAAAACCTTCATTTGGAAAAGACGTCACACCCGATTCCCCCAGCCCAGCGGCTTTCTAAGCAGCACGTTACCACCCCACGCCGCGAGGCCCGGCTGGCCGGGGCGGATCCTCAGAGATGTCCTGAGTGGTGGCGAGGGCTCCCTGGGCCACGGGTGCCTCTCCTTCTTGCCTGCGGTGGACACGGGAGAGACGCCTCTGTGCGGAAGGCTGCAGAGCGGGGAGAGGGAAGAGGAGGCCGAGCAGGAGGGAGGGGGCGGGCAGGCGGGGCCCTGGCGTTGCAGGTCGGGGAGGCGCACGAGCCCCTTCCGGATCAGCCCAACTGGTCGAGTCTTTGCGGAACACTCGGGCTCAAGCTCCGCAGAGGCTGCTTTAATTCGATGCTGCCTCAGCCAGTCCCTCCAGAGTTGACAGAAATCCAATTAGTCAGGCCAGCTGGCACCACTGCCCTAATTTCCCCAATGCACGGGGGGACGTGAGCGTCCCTTCACTGCAGCGGCTCCTGGTTTCAGCCGGGCTCTGCACCACATGCGTTTTCCAAGCAGACCCTCGGCCGCTGGAAAGTGACACCTATCAGAAACCCTAATTAATCAGGCTCAGTGTGAACAGCACTTAAAATAGCAACAACCTGCCAGTGGAGCCAGGATGCGGCGACAGCCCCAGGCCCGCCCTGCCCTGGCAGCCCACAGTCTCCACTGGGATGGGCCAGGGCAGCAGCCTCCTGGGGGTAGACCCTGTGGCCTCCCTGCTCCTCCGCTGCCCCAGTCCAGGGCCCAGGAAAAGGGCCCAGGCTCAGACAGACCCATTACCACCACTGCGCTCCTGAGCTGGAAGGAGGGGCAGCAGGGGATCCTCTTCCCCCCTCCCCTCTCTGGCTCCAATGGGAGCTTCCAGCAGACCAGGTGGAGGGGTGTCTGGAGGGCTGGGGGTTATTTCCATGGGTCCCCCAGCAGGTTGGCTGCACCCTCTCCTGAAGGTCTGAGCCAAAGCCACAGATTCTGACAATGCCCCCCCCATTACAGTAAGAAAACACAGTCTGATCCGGTTTGCTAATGCTGCCAGAACGCAAAACACCAGAAATGGACTGGCTTTTATAAAAGGGGGGTTATTTGTTACACAGTTACTGTCTCAAGGCCATGAAGTGTCCAAGGTAACACATCAGCAATCGGGTACCTTCACCGGAGGATGGCCAATGGCGTCTGGAAAACCTCTGCTAGCTGGGAAGGCACGTGGCTGGCGTCTGCTGCAAAGTTCTGGTTTCAAAATGGCTTTCTCCCAGGATGTTCCTCTCTAGGCTGCAGCTCCACTTCAAAATGTCACTGTTGCTCTGAGCTCCTTCTGTCTGTGAACTCCTATACACAACAGTGATCCAATCAACACCCAGCCTGAATGGGTGGGGTAACACCTCCATGGAAATTATCCAATCAGACAATTTCACTCACAGTTGATTGAGTCACATCTCCATGGAAACACTCAAAGGATTCCAATCTAATCAACACTAATACATCTTCCCCCACAAGACTGCATCAAAGATAATGGCATTTTGGGGG
The DNA here is from genome assembly GCF_015220235.1 of Choloepus didactylus. Lineage (NCBI taxonomy): Eukaryota > Metazoa > Chordata > Mammalia > Pilosa > Megalonychidae > Choloepus > Choloepus didactylus. The sequence continues at coordinate 65,357,378 of NC_051325.1, read as the reverse complement.
ACATAATACACCCAAACTGGCACACGATCCTAAACAGTCAGGCCTGCCTGATCCCGCATCAAACAGAGAAAGACTCTGTGCTTTGGTGAGACGGTGAGTTTACTGGCGATGCATCAACAAGAAACTGGAGGGAAAAAAAACTTTCCAAGACCAGGTCAGAGTGGCAAGAGTGATTTGGGCTTTTATAACCCCAAACGGACCCAAAAAAAAAAAAAAAATGGCCAGAATCCTGACAGAAGCAGAAGGAAAAAAACTAGAAAGGAGAAAGCTGTGTGGTCAGAGTCTCCTGTCATCTTGAAGTCCTCCCCGCCCTCATTCAGGCTTGTTTTTCAAGGAGCAGAATATTAGATTATATGGGGATATCCCTTGCATCCTCTTGTAGTCAATGCTGGGAAAGTTTCTGGGAACAGAGAATAAGATTTTTGTTGGGATTGGAGCAACAGCAAGTTTTTTAACAAGGGTTTTTTATGCTTAGAATAACTCAAGGCTGCTTGAGTGAAGTCACCTTGAGAAACAGTTTTTTTGGCTACTGAAGACTATACTAAGTATTTTCCAGGTAAAGAATTATATTGAATTTATTTTTCTTTATCCAGCTATTACCCCCACATCACCAGCCCCTGCCCTTGGCACTGGGAGCAGTACCTCTGTCCCCGGCCACCGAGACCTTTCAGCCCCCCCTTACTCACTCTCCCCAGTGTCCCACTTGAGTGCCCCATTTCCGTCTGGGACCCACCTTCCATTCACCTGTGCACTCATCCTAATGACAAATGCTTTTTGAGCCTGACTGGGCGGTGGTCTGCAATTTAGTCATCAGAGAGAGCAGAGAACCCCCCTGCAGGATGAGAGGTGAGGAGGGGTACACGGTGGTAGAGTACAGTGTTGGGGGGTGCACCTGAGCACTGGGTATTGTGCTGGGGGAGCCCTGCCCTGCCCCAGCTCCTCCCCCACACCACACTCTGCAGGACCTCTGGCCCATCCTTTTTCCTACCTCTGCACTTTCTCCTTGATCACCCAAGTGCACATGTGAATGGGTGCACACCCACACATGCACTCACACACCACGCTCTAATTCACAGGTTCTGTAACAACCATCCCCCCAAATGATACCTTAGATCAGGTGTGCATCTCCAACCTGTCCACCTGGACAGCAGGTCCCATGGGCCCTCTGCTCCCAAGGACTTTGCCCCTGAAGCTGCTCCCTGGGCCACTTCCTTCCACAGGGACCTTCCCATCGGCCAAATATCAAATCCCCTCTTGATACCATGCAGTCTTCCAGCTGCCGCCCCATTTCTCTGCTCTCTGGAAGAGCAGCCTCTGCCTGAGCCTCTACTTCCTCACCGCCACATTTCTCCCCACTCCACTCCATGTGCAGGCACTGGTCACGTGCCTGAAGTGGCTCCTTCCAAGAGGGGGCCATAGTTGAGAGCACAGACACTGTGGTCAGGTGCATTTCAGAGTCCTGGTATCTGCCATTCAGGGTGAGTGACTCTTGTGCCTGAGGCTGACCCTGGAGGGTAGTTATGGGAATCCATCACTGTACAGTTTCTTCATCTGTAAAGCAGGGGCAGTAAGAGAACAACTCTTAAAATGCCTGGTTATGTTCCAGGCACTGGTCTGCGATGGTCATGATGGTGGTGGTGATGGTGGTGGAGATGATGATGGTGATAGTGATGATGATGGTGGTGATGATGATGATGGTGGTGGTGATGGTGGTGGAGATGATGATGATAGTGATGATGATGGTGGTGATGATGGTGGTGATGATGACAATGGTGGTGGTGATGATGATGATGGTAGAGATGATGATGGTAATTATGATGGTGATGATGGCAGTGATGGTGATGATGATGACGAAGATTAAATGGTTACTAATGGATGCAGACACCTGAGCTAATGACAGTCCTCCACCCTAGACTCTTTCAATGATCACAGCACTAGGGGCTGCTGACCCCTCCTCCCTGACCTGCCTTCTCCTTGACACTGTGAGGCTCCCAAGTTCTCCCCTTGGGAGAGGAAGAGTGGCTGCTCCTCCTCTACTTCCTGCCCTCGAAGGAAGGAAGCAAATGTCCATCTTTGTGTCTATACTACTCTTGGGTAAACTCCTCCAGCCCTGTGGCTATAACTTGACTCATTGGCTGATAGCTCCTTTTTAGTTTCCTTGTGCTAAAGGAAATACCATGCAGTGTGTTGGCTTAAATAATGGGAACATACTGGCTCATGGTTTTGAAGCCAGGAGAAATCCAACTCAAGTCATCATCAAGGTGATGTTTCTTCCCAAAGACTGGTGTTCTGGGGCTGGCTGCTGGCTTCTTGGCTCCTCTGTCACATGAAAATGCTCATGGTGGCCTCTCCTAGCCTCTCCCTTTCCTTCTGTTTCCCATTGACCTTCAGTTTCTTGCTTCCTGCGACTTTCTTTCCATCTATTTGAATTTCATTATGCTCATAAAGGCCTCCAATAATAGGGTTAAGACCCATCATGATTGAGGTGGGCCACACCTTAGCAGAAGTAACCTCATCAAAAGGTCCTATTTACCAAAGTTTATACTCACAGGAATAGATTAAATTTCAGAACACATTTTTCTGGAGTACAGAGCTCCAAGCCACCACGGTCCACCCTCAGGACCCCAAAGAGACATGTTCTTGCTACACACAAAATGCATTCATTCCATCACAATATTCCCAAAGCCTTAAGTCATTTGTACTAAGTACAAAGTCTCATCAAAGTCGAATATGGGTGTCTTCTGTCCTGGGGCACAAGTACCTTCCATCTGTGGACCGGCAAAAACCAGAGGGCAAATTATCTGCTTCTAATAAACAAGGAAGGGACAGGCATAGAATAGGCATTCCCATTCCAGAAGGGAGAAATTGGACGGAAAACAGGGATCAAGGGTCCCAAACAATTCCAAAATCCAACAGGGCCAAGACCATTAGCTTTCAAACTCCGAGAGCCATCGATGAATGGATGTTCTTTCCTTCCAGCCTGATGGTCCCACAGTCTCCAGCCCCTACCCCTCATGGCTTTTCCTCCATTCCAGCCTCACTTTCCCTGCAATCACCTCCCACAAAAGCCCCTCGCACCCAACCCATTTCAGGGTCTGCCCTTAAAGAAGAAAATCAACAAATAATGCATGCTAATTGCGAAAACTCTGGAACACGAATGCGCTCAGGACTATAAAGCCACTCATTCATCCCAACAAATTATTCCCTCCCAGTCTCCACATTTTCTCCCTTGTTTGGTGTTCTAGTTTGCTAATGCTGCAGAATGCAAAACACCAGAGATGGATTGGCTTTTATAAAAAGGGGGTTTATTTGGCTACACAGTTACAGTCTTAAGGCCATAAAGTGTCCAAGGTAACACATCAGCAATCGGGTACCTTCACTGGAGGATGGCCAATGGTGTCCGGAAAACCTCTGTTAGTTGGGAAGGCACATGGCTGGCGTCTGCTCCAAAGTTCTGGTTTCAAAATGGCTTTCTCCCAGGACGTTCCTCTCTAGCAAGCTTGCTCCTCTTCAAAACGTCACTCACAGCTGCACTGAGTTCCATCTCTTTGAGTCAGCATGTTTATATGGCTCCACTGATCAAGGCCCACCCTGAATGGGTGGGGCCACGCCTCCATGGAAATATCCCATCAGTTATCATCTACAGTTGGGTGGGGCGCATCTCCATGCAAACAACCTAATTCAAACGTTCCAACTTAATCCCCACTATTCTGTCTGCCCCACAAGATTGCATCAAAGAATATGGCCCTTTCTGGGGGACATAATACATTCAAACCGGCACATTTGGTCAGCTGAACTAATGTTTCTAGAAAATTCCACCATGCTAACTGGACGTCCCTTCTTCCATTGAGGCCTCAACTGAGAAAATGTGGCCCAGCTGGTGCGTCCACAAACCCAGGCAGCCAGGTTTCTATTTTATCCCTTTTCCCACGTTGACCTCGTTCAAAATTGTCCTCAAACAATGTTCAGGGGTCCGGCCGCAGACGAGTTGGGTCCGAGTCGCTTCAATGGTTCAGAGAACAGGCCTCCCCAGGAATCAGTCCCGCCGGAGAAGGAGCTTCTGAGCTTCCAAACATCGGGGCCAAATCTGCCAAAAGGCCACCTGGGGTCCTGTGGGCCAGGCAAGTTCTGCCCCCACTTCCACTCCCAATCACCCTTCCATCCCTCTGACAGGCCTGGGGGGCTTTGGAAGGAAAGGGCTCCTGACAGCCGTGGTCTCCCTCCCTCCCTCCACAGCCAAATCTTTGGGGCCACTTTTCTCCTCTGGTCTCAAGCTCCTGCCCTGAACCTCCAGACAATGTAAACCCACCAGGGAAACCCACAGAGGAGGTGCGGGGAGACTGGGAAGAGCCCAGGAGAAGACAGGAGCTCCTCCCCAGGAATGTCAGAGAGTGGGGGACCCAGGCCTCTGAATCCAGCCCAGAAGGAAGCCCCCAAGGCCCCTCGGACAGGGCCCGGGCCGGGGACGTGAGTGGAGACCCCTGTGCCAGTCGGAGTGGTGAGGAGAGCAGAGTCCACACGCGAGTGTTTAAGATGGGATGTTAGGACGGTGCCGGGAGAGCCACGAGGGAAAGCAGGCAATGCCGAGAGCAGCCATGTGGGTGCCGCCCACCCCAGTGCTGGGGGCCAGGAGACAAAGGGGAGCTGTGACCACAGGTCACATCCGGGCGCAGGAGTGGAGCTGGGCTGGGCGGAGGAGGGAACCTGCTGGGAATGATCTGAAGTAGATCACGATAAATTAACACGTACATTGAGTCCCTGGAGAAACCACGAAGAGCATAACCCAAAATATACAGTTAAAAATCAACAAGGGAAGAAAAGGTCCTGCAGAGCTGAGCCGTCAGCCGGTGTGGCTTCACGGAGGACGAGGCCGCAGGGCTCAAGGAGGGCTTCCAGCTGTGTGACAGCACATCCTGCACAGCCAGTGTGGGGACGTGAGGAGGGCCCTGGGCCAGAACCCCGCCAACGCCGAGGTGCTCAAGGTCCTGAGGAGCCCCAAGAGCGGCGAGATGCGTGTGAAGGTGCTGGACTTGGAACTCTTCCTGCCCTGCTGCAGACCGTGGCTAAGAACAAGGACCAGGGCACCTCAAGGACAACGTTGAAGGTCGAAGGGTGTTTGACAGGGAAGGCAACGGCGCTGTCACGGGCGCTGAAATCCGGCCTGCGCTTGTCACACTGGTTGAGAAGATGACAGAAGAAGTAGAGATGCTGGTGGCAGGACATAAGGACAGCAATGGTTGTATCAACCATGAAGCGTTTGTGAGGCTGTCCTGTCAGGGTGACGGGCCGTACGGGGCTGAGTGGTAGAGGACAGGCCTTCCGACATCCCCAGAGCCCGTGCCTTTCCCGTGTGAGGCTGTCTCTAGCCCTGAAGCCCTCCTAGGCTCTCTCGTCCCAACACTGCTCCCATCTTGTCTCTCTTGGATAATACTTGCTGACAGCATTCACCAAATAAACTTGCTCTCTGTACCACCCCGCCAAAAAAAAAATTAACAGGGAAATTAAAACGGTATACGGAAAACATACAACACAAAAGAAGGCACTAAAGGAGAGACAGAGAACCAAAAAAAATTGAAACATTAGAGAGAAAATAACAAAATGGCATACCTGAATCCAAGTATATCAATTATTACACCAAATGAATGTAATGTATACTCAAATCAAATGGCAGAGGTTGTCAGACTAGATAAAAAAGCAAGATGCAACTATATGCTGTCTGCGAGAGATAAACTTTAAAGTCCAAGATGCAAATAAGTTGAAAGAAAAAGGATGGAAAAATATATATCATGCAAACAGTAACTACAAAAGCACTGGAATGTTATATCTGTATCAGACAAAATAGACTTTAAGATAAATGTTATTAGACAAAAGGGGACATTTCATAATGATAAAAGGGTCAATTGACAGAAAGATACAACAATCATAAATGTATACAAACCTAGCAACAGAGCTCCAAAATGCATGAAGCAAAAACTGACAGAATTAAAAGGAGAAATAAATTGTTCTGCAATCACAGGTGGAGAGTTCAACAACCGCTCTCAGTAACTGATGCGACAACGAGAAGAAAAGCAGTAATGATAGAGTTAATAACACTATCAACCAACTTGATCAAACTTACATTTGTAGAACTTTTGTTTTAGTTTCCTGGCTGCTCAAGCAAATGCCATAAAATGGTTCACCTTAAACCGTGGGGATTTATTTGCTCACAGTTTTGAGGCCCGGAAAATGTCCAAATCAAGTCACCACCAAGGCGCTGCTTTCCTCCTGAAGACCGTGGCGCTGGGGGCGGCTGCTGGCGATCCTGGCTCTTCTGCCAGGCACATGGCGGCGTCTCCTGGTCCCCCCTTGCTCTCCAGGTTCCATCGATGTGGCTTCTTGCTTCCCACGGCCCTCTCTCTCTCTCTCTCTCACCTGCTCTCTCTCCCTCCCTTCGTGTCTGAATTTCAAACTGCTAACAAGGGCTCCAGTAATAGGATTAAGACCTGTCCGAGTTTGCCTCATCCAAGGGTGCTACTCACACTGGGGTCACACCCACAGAACAGGTTAAATTAAAGACCCTGTTTTTCTGGGGTCCATTCAGCTTCCCCCCCACGACACCATTCCAGCCAATGAGAGCAAACAGCACCCCTTGGAACATTCCCCAGTAAACGTCATATGTTAGATCACAAAACAAGTCTCATTAATTTAAAAGGATTTAAATAATAGCAAGTGTGTCTTTTAACCTCAATGGAATTAAATTAGAAATCAACAGAAATAAATTTGTGAAAAACGCAAATATCTGAAAGCTAAATAACACACTTCTAAATAACCCATTGGTCAAAGATTAAATCATAAGGGAAATTAGAAAATAACTTGAATGAAAACAAATTACACAACATATCAGAATGTATGGCATGCAGCTAATGCAGTGCTTACAGGGAAATTCATAACTTTAAACACCTATTTTACAAAAGAAAAATGGTTCTTTGAATCAATGATATACAGGTATACCTGGCTTTATTGTGTTTTGCTTTATTGTGCTTCTCAGATATTGCATTATTTTTACAAACTGATAAAAGGTCAAGCAAGTCTATTGGCACTTTTTCCAACAGCATGTGCTCACTTCGTGTTTCTATGTCACATTTTGGTAATTCTCACAATATTTCAAAATTGTCATTATTAATTTATCTGTTATGGTGATCTGTGATCACTGATCTTTGATGTTACTATTTAAATTGTTTTGGGATGTCAAGAAACACACCCATGTAAGACAACAAACTTAATTGATAAATGTCATATGTGCTCGGACTGCTCCACTGTTCCTGTCTCTCTCCATCTCCTCGGGTCTCCCTATTCCCTAAGACACGACAATATTGAAATCAGGCCATTTAATAAGCCTACAGTGGCCTTGGAGTGTCCAAGTGAAAGGAAGAGTCCCACATCTCTCACTTTGAATCAAAAGCTGAAATTGATTAAGCTGGGTGAGGAAGGCACATGGAAAGCCAAGACGCTGAATGCTTGGTGTCTTCTACCAAACAGTCAGCCAAGATGTGAACACAACAGTTTCTTGAAGGAAATTGAAGGTGCTTCTCCAGTGAACCAATGAATGACAAGAAAGCGAAACAGCCTTATTACTAACATTGGACAAATTTGTAGTGGTCTGTACAGAAGATCAAACCAGCCCAAACATTCCCATGAGCCAAAGCCTAATCCAGAGCAAGGCCCTAAGTCTCCAATTCTATGAAGGCTGAGAGAGCTGAGAAAGCTGCAGAAGAAAAGTGTGAAGCTAGCAGTAGTTGGCTCAGGAGGTTTAAGAAAGAAGCTGTCTCCTTAACACAAAGGTGCAAGACAAGGAAGCAAGTGCTGAGGTAGAAGCTGCAGCAAGTTATTCAGATGTAGCTAAGATAACTGATGAAGGTGACTACATTACACAACAGATTTTCAGTGAGACAAAACAGCCTTCTATTGGGAGAAGATGCCATGCAGGACTCTCATACTAGAGAGGAGTCAATGTCTGGCTTCAAATCTTCAGAGCTGCCTCTCTTGCTGGGGGCTAATGCAGCTGGTGACTGTAAGTTGAAGCCAGTGCTCATTTACCATTCCGAAAATCATAGGGACCTTAAGATCACATTAAATCTATGCAGTCTGTGCTTATAAATGGAACAACAAAGCCTGGGTGACAGCACATCTGTTTACAACATGGTTTACTGACTATTTTAAGCCCACTGTTGAGATCTACTGCTCAGAAATAAAGATTCCTTTCAAAACATGACTGCTCATTGACAATGCACCTGGTCACCTGAGGGCTCTGATGGAGATGTACAATGGGATGAAAGTTGTTTTCATGTCCGCTAACCCAACCTCCATCCTGCAGCCCACGGATCAAAGAGCAATTTCAACTTTCAAGTCTTATTTAAGAAATACATTTCCTAAGGCTATAGCTGCCATGGACTATGATTCCTCTGATGGAGCCAGACAAAGAAAATTGAAAACCTTTCGGAAAGGATTCACAATTCTAGAAGCCACTAACAACATTCTTGATTCATGGGAGGAGGTAAAAATATCAACACTAATAGGATTTTAGAAGGAGTTGATTCCAACTATCATGGATGACTTCGACTGTGTTTCAGTTTGCTAAAGCTGCCGGAATGCAATATACCAGAACGGGTTGTCTTTTACAATAGGGATTTACTGGTTTACAAACGTACATTTCTAGGGCCATGAAAATGTCCCAATGCAGGCATCAACAAGAGGATAACTCCTCTGAGGAAAGGCCGCTGGCATCCGGGGCTCCTCTGTCACATGGGAAGGCACATTGGCCGCGTCTGCTGGTCCTTCTCTCCCGGGTTTCGTTGCTTTCAGGTTCTGGCTCCTTCAGTCTCTGTGGTTCCTCGCTTGCTTCTGGAGCTCTTCTCTCCAAGCTCTCTGGGTGTTTCTCTCTCTGAGCTCTCTGGAATTTTTCTGTCCTTTATCCTCTCTGAAGGATTCCAGTAAAGGATTAAGACCCACCTTGAATTGGGTGGTGGGTCACATCTCAATTGAGACAACTTAACCAAGAGGTCCCACCCACAATAGGTCCACACCCCAGGAATGGATCGAAAGAATGTGGGCTTTTCTGGGGTACAGAACAGGTTCAAACCAGCACAGAGGGGTTCAAGCGTCTTCAGTGGAGGAAATAACTGCAGACGTGGTGGAAATAGCAAGAGAACTAGAATTAGAGGTGGAGCCTGAGGATGTGACTAAATTGTGACCTCATGATAAACCTGTAATGGATTAGGAGTTGCTTCTTAAGAATGTGCAAAGAAAGTGGTTTCTTGAGACGGAATCCTCTCCTGGTGAAAAGGTTGTGAACACTGTTGAATGAAACAAAGATTTAGAATGTTACATAAGCCTAGTTGGTAAAGCAGCTACTCTGGGTAAAATGCTATCAAACAGCATTGCAAGCTACAAAGAAATCTTTCATGAAAGGAAGAGCCAATTGATGCAGCAAACTTCATCACTGTCTTATTTTAAGAAATTGCCACAGCCACCCCAACCTTCAGCCACCAACACCTGCTTGGTCAGCAGCCATCAGCATTGAGGCGAGACCCCCCACCACTAAAAAGATGACAACTCGCTGAAGCCTCAGATGATGGTTAGCATTGTTTAACAATAAAGCATCTTTAAAGTAAGGTGTGCACATTGTTTTTTAGACATAATGTTATTGAAAACAATAGAGTATAGTGTAAGCATAACTTTTATGTGCACAGGGTAACCAAAAAATTTGTATGTCTCTCTTTATTGTGATATTCATTTTATTGCACTGGTCTTCCACCTAAGAAACTAGAAAAAGAAGATCAAATTCAATTTCAAGCAAGCAGAAGGAAGGAAATAATAAAGATTAGTGTGGAAACCAAGAAACTAGAAAAGAGGAAGCCAATACAGAAAATTAATGAAATCAAAAGTTGTTTTTTTAAAAAAGCATGAAAATTGATAAACCTTCTTTAGTAAGACTTACTATAAAAAAAGAGGGAAGATACAAATTACTAAAATCAGAAATGAAAGAGGAACGTAACTACCAATCTTAAAGGAATTATAGACATTACAAACAACTTTATACCAACAAATTAGGCAACTTAAATGAAATAGAAAAATTCCTAGAAAGACACAAATTAACAAAACTGACTCAGAAAGCAATAAAAAATCTGAAGACATCTCTAACAAGTAAAGAAATTGAATTTGTGGTTAAAAACTTACCCGCACATAAAATCGTAAGCAAAGAAGGGTTCACTGGTGAATTCTATAAAATATTTAAACAAGAAATATTAGAAATCCTACACAAACCCTAAGAAAATAGAGGGTGAGGGAATTCTTTCCAACTTATTCTATGAGGCCAGTATCACCCAGATATTGAAGTCAGACAGACATCAGAAGAAATGAAAACTACAGAACAGTATCTCTCGTGAACATAAAAAAAAAAAAAATTATCAAGTTGAACCCGACAATATATTGAAAAGATAATATACCATGACTGTGATGGTTAGGTTCACGTTTCAACTTGGCCAGGTGATGGTGCCCAGCTGTCTGGTCAAGCAAGCACTGGCCTAACCATTGCTGTGAGGATGTTTGTGGCTGGTTAATAAACCAACAGGCTGGTTTATTAAATCATCAGTCAATTGGCTGCAGCTGTGACTGATGACTCAATGAAGGGCGTGTCTTCCACAATGAGAGAATGCAGTTGGCTGGATTTAATCCAATCAATCAGTTGAAGATTTATAAGCAAGACAGATAGAGGACCTTCACTCCTTCTTCAGCTGCCCAGAGAAGCATTTCCTAAGGAGTTCGTCAAAGTTGCCAGTTCATTTCCTGAGGAGTTCATCGAACATCTTCATTGGAGTTGCCAGTTTGCTGCCTGTCCTATGGAATTTGGACTCGTGCATCCCCACAGTTGTGTGAGACACTTTTATAAATCTTATATTGATAGATATCTCTTGTTGATTCGGTTTCCCTAGAGAACCCTAGCTAATACAATGACTAAGTGGGATTTATCCCAGGAACGAAAGGTTGGTTTAACATCCAAAACTCAATTAATGTAATAAAACATGTCAATAAAATAAATTTTAAAAACCACATGATCAAAAGATAAACACAGAAAAATCATTTGACAAAACCAACACCTGTTTATGATTTAAAAAAAAAAACTGTCAACAAGCCAGGAATGGAAGGAAACTTTTTCAACCTGATAAAGGGCATCTGTGTAAAACTTTCATCATACTTAATGATAAAAGATTGATTGCTTTCCCCTAAAATGGAGAATAAGGCAAGGATCTCCTCTCCCACTATCCTAATCAACATTGTAGTGAGGTTCTAGACAGCACAATAAGGCAAGAAAAAGAAGTTAAAGCCGTCAAGATTGAAAAAAAGAGGTAAAATTATATGTATTCACTGTCACCATAATCCAGTATGCAGAAGCTACCCAGAAAACTACTAAAACTAATAAGCAAATTCAGCAAGGTTGCAGGACACAAAATCAAAACACAAAAAACAATTGTATTTCTATACACTAACAAGGAACAATCCTCAAACAAAACTAAGAAAACAATCCCATTCCCGATAGCATCCGAGAGAATAAAAAATTCAGCATTACATTTAACAAGAGAAGTGCAAGGCATATACACTGAAAACTGCAAAACATTGCTAAGAGAAATTAAAAGGTCTAAATAAATGGAGAGACATTCTGTGTTAAAGGATTGGAAGGCTGAGTATTGTTAAGATGGTAATTCTCCCAAAAATGATCTGTAGATTCATTGTAATTCCTATCAAAATCCCAGCTGGAGTTTTTGTACAAATCAAAATACTGATGCTAAAATTTACATGGAAATGCAAAGGACCTACAAACAATGCAAACAATTTTTGAAAAATAACAAAGTTGAAGGCCTTACACCGCCTGATGTTACCAAAACAGTGTGATACTGGCATAAGATAGATGTAAAGATCAGTGGAACAAATAGAAAGTGCAGAAAGGAATGCTTAATTGATGGCCAATGGATTTTGGAAAAAGGCGCGCGCACACACACACACACACACACACACACACAAAAGAAAAAAACAACAGTGGGGGGAGGATTGTCCCTTCAACACATGGTCCTGGGACAATTGGATATCTGTGTGCAGAAATGAACTTAGCCCCTTACCTCACACCACACACAAATGGATCTAGAGGATATAGACCTAAAAGTAGGAGCTAGAACTATACAAATTCTAGGAAAAGATTTTTTAGATCTGATACCAAAAGCATAACCCATGAAAAATTGGCAAATTGGTCTTCATCAAACTTAAAAATTATGCTCTTCAAAAGACATAATTAAGGAACTGAAAAGACAAGCCACAGACTAGAACATTTATAAATCGTATGTCTGACAAAGTACTTGAATCCAGAATATATTTTTTAAAAACACTTCTACAACTCAATGATAAGAAGACAAACAACTGAATTTTAAAATGGGCAAATATTTGAGTAGACATTTAACCTAAGAAGATATGCAAATGGTCAACAGGCACATGAAACAATGTTTGACATCATTAGTCATTAGGGAAATGCAAATTAGAGCCACAATAAGATAACATCATGCACATTAGAATAGCATTATTAATAAAACTGGCATACCAAGTATTGGTGAGGATGTGGAGAAAAAACCCTCATAATCTCACTAGTGGCAATGTAAGCTGATGCAGCCACTCTGTAAAACTGCATAGCAGTTTACTAAAAAATTTAAACGTATCCTTACCATGTAACCCAGCATTTATATCCTAGGAATCTACCCAAGGGGAAACACTCGTCCATGTAAAGACTGACACACAGATGCTCGTAGCTGCATTCACCTAACAGCCAAAAACTGGACACAACCAAATGTCCACCAGCTGGTGAAGGGACGGACACAATGTGGTCTGGCTGCCAAAGGGATTCTGTGCAGAAATCAAAAGGAACTAAACGCTGATCCATGCTTCAACACAGATGAACCTTAAAAATATGCTAAATGAAAGAAGCCAGACCCAAAAGACCATATACTGTGTGATTTCTTTTATATGAAATTTTTAGAAAAGGCAAATCTCTAGACACAGAGACAGAAAGTAAATCAGTGGCTGCCAGGAGCTGAGGGTGCGGCCGGAAGTGACTGCAAACCGACATGTGAGATCTTTTGGTGGTAATAGAACTGTCCTGAAAATGCATTATGGTAACAGCTGCACAACTGCATAAATTTACTAAAAATTGTCTAACTGTACACTTAGAATGGGTGAATTTTATGGCTTGTAAATTATACCCCAATAAAGCTCTTTTATATTTTTATATATAATGTTATAATACACTACATGATGATACATAATTATAACATATAACATTTTAATTGTAATATATAACATTATAACATGTTTACTTATATTATGTATACAATGTTATATTATTATTATCCATGAATTTGATGTTAGGATTATAAAGGGGACATGACAAATTATGTTATCAAAAGGCCAGTGGGACACAGGAACTACAAATCATTAGAAAGGAATGAAAGAAGGCCTAATAAATGGTAAGATATTCAATGCTCATGGATTTGAAAACTTAATATTGTTAAAATGTCAATACTACCTAAAGTGATTTACAGATTCAACACAATCCCAATCAAAAATCCTACAATCCCCTTCACAGAAAGGGAACAGCCAATCATCAAATTCACAGGGAAGGGCAAGGGGTCCCAAATAGCCAAAGCCATCTAAAACAAAGTTGGGGGTTCCCAGGGGCAGACGCAGCCCCCTCCTCAGGGTCCCCTGGGCCTCGGCCGGCAGCCCGCACATAGATCCCCCAGACAGCGCTCTCTCCCTCCAACACCAGTCTCGTGGCTCCTCCCGGCACTGCCGCACCCCCTAGCGCAGCCCTGGACTGTGGGGCTGCAGAGGGGCAGAGGCTGGGGACAGGGTCCCGCGTGCTGTCGGATCAGCCTCATCTCTGCAAGCCCACCTCCAGGCACACGGCCCCTGCCAGCTTCTGCCAGCCCCTGCCAGGCGGCACTGACATTCCTGGCCATGGCCGAGGGGCTTAAGCTGGGAGCTGGGACAGCACTGCCCAGGGAGTGCACGGAGGGCAGCATGCTGGGGCTGGGGGGCGCTCGGAGGACCTGCGCCCCTCACTGGCGGGTCCCAGCAGGACCTCTTCAACATCTGTCCCTTTGCAGTCAAGCCCAGAAAGAAGAGCTCGTGGTTCTGAGAGGACCCCAGGAGAGGGTCAGTCCAGCCCAAGCCCACTCACTCCTCTCTGTGTCTACACCCGATCTCCAGCCGGCCTCCTCCCAGTGGGCCCCTGAGAACGAAGCAGGGGGCGCGGTGTGGGGGGCAGGTCCAAGTGGCGTAGCGGAGGCAGCCGCAGGGCTTGGGGCCGTATGAGTTTCCCGTGGCCGCCGAAGCTCGTGGCCTGCACTGGGCGGCTCGGGCAGCAGGTGATTGTTCCCTCTGGGTCCTGGGCCCGACGCGAAAGTCGATGCGGGGCAGGGCGACCCCTTCCATGGTCCTGGGGCAGGGTCCTGCCTGCCTTGTGCAGCTCCCGGGGACCCCTGCCCTTCCATCTCTGCCTCCGTCTCACACAGACTTCTCCCCATGTCGTCCATCTGTCCTCTTATCATTGGACGTAGTGCCCACCCTAACCCTAACCCCAGTGTCATTTTAACTAAGACAACTGGGGTGATGCTGTTCAACCGGTACCGGGTTTGAGAGAGCTGTGGAGAGAAACAGGGGCGAACCCAACGAGCACCTTCGGTCCCCGCCGGGGCCTCCGTGGCTGGCCCTCCTTTGTGTCCCTCGTCCCCTCTGTCCGTCCTCTCTCCGGCACCCAGTTCCCCAAGGGGCAGGGCTGTCCACAGCCACAGAGGCCCTCGGGGGCTCCGCACTGGACCCATAGGGCTGACCCTCTGGGGACGGTGACCCTGCCAAGGCCTTCGGCAGCCAGAGCCGCTGACGTGAGCATGGAGGGGGTGGACCCAGAAGGAACCCCGCATGGGCCCCGGGGTCACAGAGTGGCGGGGGGGGGGTCAGCCAACAGGGGCGGGGGTCAGACCCCCCACATGTCTACAGAAGGACAGAGAGACAGCCCCGAGCCTGGGGGAGCCTTGGCCAAGGAGGGGGCCGAGGGAACACCCAGCTCGGCTCAGAGCAGAAACAAAGATTCCTGCCCCAGGGCCCCCCGCAAGCACCAGCACCCCAGAGCCTCCCGAGACAAGGACACCCGGGGTCCTGGCCAGCAGTGGCCAGGCAGGGCCAGTGCAGCTGCCATCACAGCCTCGCAGGCTGGAGATGAGAACCACTGACGACAGAGGGGACACGTGAAGCAAACCCCATTTCCGAGGTCAGACAGTCCCTAGCGGGTTTGCTCCTGCAGACTCGGCCCTGCAGCGCCGTGGGGGCAGGTGGGGGGTGGGCTGGAAATCCAGGAAACCGGGAGGCGGGAGCCCCGTCCCCCTGAGCTGGCAGTGAGGGGGGCCCACTGCAGACGGGAAGAAGCAGGACAGTGCTCAGCGGAAGGCTGGGTTCTCTCTTTGGCACCAGCATGGGTGCTGCTGTTCACCTTCAGCTTGCTTCAGATACAAACACGGGGCACTTACTGCAGAGTCACCCAAGTCACAGAACCGCACAGCCTGCGGCCCTTGATTCTCACCAGGACTGTGGACACGCTCCCAAAAATGCCCGGGCCCTGTGGGTCCCTCCTGCGGACCCAGTACCCCATCATGTCACTGATGAGGAGCAGGGGCTCCGGGAAAGAGCATGGGGACACGTGGCCAGGCCTCAGGCCTCGGCACCCCTCGGACCAGTGTCTTCCCTGACCGAAGCGGGCTCTGGTTCAATCAGGGCCTCGTGGCTGCTCGGGTCTGCCAGCGCCCCGGTTCTCAGTCATGCGCGGCAGCACGGACACTGCCGGCGGGGGCAGCGAGGGACACAAGCGCAGCTGCTGCACCGTCTCCTCTGCTGGCGTCACTCCACACACACGCCCAGAGCAGAGATCACCAACCCCAAGACTGTGACAGCCGAGGGCAGCCCGGCGCAGGCCCTGCACACACCCCGAAGCCGGCCTGGCCCTCATCACCAGCGGACACCACAGCTGCAGCGGGAAAGGGGCGAGGCCAGGGACGGGGCACCACCAAGCTCCTGGGCCCAGCAGCCCAGGCAGTCACACGTGCATGCTCACACACACACAAGCACACTCATAGACACACACATGCACACTCAGACACACATGCACGCTCACAGACACACACTGACACTCATAGACACACACGCATACTCACAGACACGCATGCTCACACACACAGGCACACACACTCACAAGCACACATGCACACTCACAGGCACACATGCACACTCACAGGCACACAAACACACTTACAGGCACACACACGCACACTCACAGACACACATGTGCACACTCAGACACATTCACAGGTAGACACTCACAGATACACATGCAAACACACACAGAGACATGCAGGCATACCGCTCACACACAGACACACACCACATGCACACATGCAAACACCCGTGCACACAGTCACACAGACACACACGCATCACACATCTGAAGCCCCCAGACCTGCTCCTTCCTGGGTTGAGCTCAGCCTCCCGTTGCTCAGCGTAGAAAATACCGAGGCCACGGGAAGAGCTGGGGGTCTGGGCCCGAGCAGACGGCCCCCTGCCCGGCTCTCCCGGACCATGGGACCCACCCCCCACCGCCTCCTGTTGGGCCCAGCTGAGACCCCTCCCCACCCCTTTGCTCCCCAAATAGTGACCCCGGGGTCCTCCCTGGAGGGGTGAAAAGCGGAGCACTGGGAAGAAACGCATCTGCAGCACCGGATGAAAGCGCCACACGCAGCAGCTCCTGTGGGCGGCCTGCCCCAGTCACGAGTCGGGGCCAGTCGGTGGCCCCAGAGCCCACACCCCCCACCCCAAGGAGCCTCCCCCCCAGCCCAGCACCCCCAGGCTGCACCTGCAGTGAGACCTCCCCTCTGCGGCCTCCGCCCGCGGCTTCTCCAGCTCAGCCAGTCCTGGTTCCCAAAGCAGCTGCTGCCACACCAGCCTGGCCGGGCAGGGACAGGGGAGGGATGGGGGGGCGGGGCAGGGGGCGGGGCAGAGGTGGATGGGGGTGGGGTGGGGTGGGGCTGGGGGCGGGGCAGGGGTGGGGCGGGGGCAGGGGAGGGTTAGGGGCAGGGGCAGGGGCGGGGTCTGCCCGGTGTTCTCACAGAGCCACTGAAGGAGCAGGTCCGGCTGGGACTGGCCCCCACCCCTGTACCAAAGCATTCCCGCCTCATCTGGGGCACAAACCCAGGCCCTCCGTGGTCCTCCGGCCACCCCCAGGCCCGCCTGGCCCCAGGCCCTCTGAGCAGCCCCCTGGAGGTGCCCCAAATTCGGGTCTATGAAGAGGCCCCCCCGTGGCCGCGTCCCAGCTGCGGAGGACAGGCCGGGCCTGGGGCTCCCTGGCGCTCCCGCCCGGCCCCTGGTGGCAGCGGCCTGTGAACTCCAGGCCCTTCTGCGGACGGCAGCGACCTGGGACCCCGAGGCTGCCTGAGCCTCACATCCAGAGCACGGACAGGGACGGCTCTTCCTAAACTCGGGGTCTCCCGAAGGAGGGAATCTGAAGGGCCACAAAGAGGAGAGGGCACCTGGCAGCTCCCCCCAGCCCCACCTAGGGAGCCATGAGTGAGTCCAGGGAGTAACACTGGGGGGCACTGACCCCACCGCTGACCTCCGTGAGGTGGGTGGGATGGTCAGCCAAGGGGGGTCCTCGAGGGCCTCTGCAGCAGCCACGGCTGTGGTGGGACAGGGCCGCCCAGGGTCAGCAGCCGGGGCCCAGGGCAGAGGCTGCCGCCGGGGTCCAGTCCTGAGTCGCTGCAGCGTGGGTGCTGGGGTGTGCCCGATGCCATCCTTCCCTCTGCCGGGGGGTCAGTGACAGGACCTGCCCCCCCCATGTGAGGGACCAAGTGGGGTCCCTGGCGGCCAGGGTCCGCCAGGCCTCGTGTGCTGAGCACCTCCCCTGGGCACCTCCCAGACTCACCATCTCCGCCCCCCATCGTCCGTCCCGTGGATGTCTCACCCCACGGAGTCCCTCGCCATCGCTCTGTCCAGCCCTCCCCTCACACCTCGGGGCACTCGGCCACCCCCACCGCGCCAGCCCCCACCAGATCCCGCTCCGCCCCGAAGCTGCGTGCTCCCTAATACCCTGATTTAACAGCGTGCTTCACCTAACGGCGGCAACCGGCTGCCCCGACTCCATGTGTGTGACCACCCAGTGACAGCCAGTGCCGTGCCGGGACGACCAGCTCCTTCTTCACCTCAGCCCTGGGGGCCGGGCTTACTGTCCCCCTGCAAAGGCAGGAGGGGACTCAGCCAGGTGCCAGGTGAGGGCTCTCGGGTAGGGGAGCTCGCTACTCTGGGGCTTGCCCCCAGTTTCTTCCTCACAACAACCGGGAGTCCCGCCCCCCAGAACCCCCAGCCCATCGGTGGGTGGGAGTCCCGCCTGCCCCCCAGCCCATCGGTCAGGGGGAGGGTCCCGTCCACCCTCTGGCCTCTCCACCATCCACCACCACCCCACTCCCAGTCTTGTGACACTGACCCCTGACCCCCGACCCCCCACAGCCCTGCCAGGGAGAGGGAGGAGGGCACAGGTGGAGGGGGGCACAGCTAGGGGAGGGCACAGCTGGAGGAGGGCACAGCTGGAGGGCGCAGCTGGAGGAGGGCACAGCTGGAGGAGGGCACAGCTTGGGGAGGGCACAGCTGGAGGGGGCACAGCTGGAGGGCGCAGCTGGAGGAGGGTGCAGCTGGAGGAGGGCACAGCTGGAGGGTGCAGCTGGAGGAGGGCACAGCTGGAGGAGGGCACAGCTGGGGGAGGGCACAGCTGGAGGGGGCACAGCTGGAGGGCGCAGCTGGAGGAGGGCACAGCTGGAGGAGGGCACAGCTGGAGGGTGCAGCTGGAGGAGGGCGCAGCTGGAGGAGGGCACAGCTGGGGGAGGGCACAGCTGGGGGGCACAGCTGGAGGGGGCACAGCTGGAGGGGGCACAGCTGGAGGAGGGCACAGCTGGAGGGCACAGCTGGAGGGGGCACAGCGGGGGGAGGGCACAGCTGGGGGAGGGCACAGCTGGGGGAGGGCACAGCTGGAGGGGGCACAGCTGGAGGGGGCACAGCTGGGGGAGGGCACAGCTGGAGGGGGCACAGCTGGAGGGCGCAGCTGCAAGGCCGCTTCCTGCAGGAGCCAAGCCGGCCCAGGGCAGAGCTGGGTGCGGAGCCGGGTGCAGAGACAGCGGCTCAGCTTCAGCTCCCGGCCGTGCAGCACAGCCCACCCCGGGGCCGCCGACATGCAGGGCACTGCCTGGGGGCCGGGCCTGCCGCGCGGATGTGGCGATGTCAGCGACAGCCATGCACCCTTGCGGTGACACAGGCCCTGGCACTTTTCCTCTCGCCAGGTTCCCCGAGGCCACCTGACGGCAGGTGGTGGATGAGCACCCGGGGCCCCAAACTCCCGGCACAGGCTCCCCCACCGCCCACGCAGCTCCCCAAACCACCAAGATGCCCACTGTGAGGGTGGGGTCCGGCGCGGACAGTGGAGGCTGCGTGCACAGCCCCACATCCTCCCACAGCCACGTGTCCCCTGCACGGTGATGTCATCTGGGTTCTGGATCCCAAACAAGAGGACACACGGTGAGCAGGATGAAGGAGAGCTGAAAAGAGGGTGCCCACCTCCCTCTGCTGTCCCCCAGGGTGGCGGCTCTCTGGGGCTTGGCACCCCCTCTGCAGACCAACACGGCGCGGCGGGAGCGGCGGGAGGCCCCAGCCCCGAGCCCTCGGGGAACTCGGCGAGGCCCCGGCAAGGCCGTTCTTTCATTGGCGGTCTCTCTGCAGAGGGGCGGCCCGGGTCTCGGTTTGTGATGAAGGTAACAGCAACTTGCTCCACAGGCTTCTCACCTACAAACTCCTGCAGTGGTTTAGGAGGCGTCTGCGCGGGACCTCCTGGAGCCGCACTTGCGTTCGTTTGTCCCTGAGAACCCTGGCCCGAGCCTTGGTGACTCTGGGAGCCCACCCCCTCATCACAGGGGGTCCCTGGAGGGTCCCCCAAGTTGTCCCCACACCAGCCCTGGGCACAGTGCCAGTGGGAGCAGGTGGGGCCTCAGCCCTGGGTGGAGTCAGCCCCAACTCCCTGCTCCAGACAAGCAAGTCACGTACTAAAGGACAAAGGAAACAAGGACCCCGAAGGCAGGTCTCATGGCCCCTTCAGTGAGAAGCCAGCTCCTCACTCCCTTGCCCCCCACCCCTCTGTGCTGAACAGCCGAGGACCCTCCCCAGGGGGCCAGAGGGCATCACTGGTGAATAGTGTCCGGCAAGGGGAAGGACAGGTGGCCCCAGCTGGGCCAAGCTCCAGCAGGACCGGAGCAGAACCAGGACCTGGAAGGGCTCTGTGAGGGGTCCCCACAGGGAGGCAGGCAGCCCCCCTGCACACCAAGCTTCTGGGGTGCTGCCTTTGGGGCACATGTCCTCTGGAGTTGCTTGGAGGATGCAACCGAGATGGACTCCTTTGGGCCCAGCTGTCCATCCACACTGGACTCAAGCAAACTCACCGGCGGGTTCTGGAGGGGGGCAGGGGGCATCGTGTGTGCATGTGTGCGGGCACTGTGCACGTGTGTGTGTGCATGTGTGCAGGCACTGGGCACGTGTGTGTGCATGTGTGCGGGCACTGGGCACGTGTGTGTGCATGTGTGTGGGCACTGGGCATGTGTGTGTGTGCATGTGCAAGCTTGAACCCACAGAAAGGAGAAATGCAGAGGTTTGGGGCATCTGAACTTCTTGGGCCTTGATGGGATATGATAGAATCATCAGAAACCAAGGCGCAAGCCAGGGCCCTGCTCGGCCTCTCCCCATGGCTTCTTCTGTTGAACCTGCTCCCCTGACGTACTACGAGACCTGAGCTTGGTAAAAACACTTGTCATTTTAGAAGGACAGACCCCCACCCTCTCTGAACCAGGATATCATACAGGGGCGATTTGGGGCATATGGCAGTGTTTTCCAGAAGAGCAATCACCAATGTCATCTTTCCCATCATCAAATGCCCCCTCCTTGGGGGCTCAAAACCTTGGTGACAACAGAGACCCCCTTGCACTCACCCACCCCAGAATGAGGAGAGAACACCACCTTGGGTCAGGCAAGTTTCCCGAAGCCCCTGCCTCAGGCACTGAACACAGTCATGGAAAAGCTGGAGGGAGATCTGTTGAGCGCCCCAGACCAGCACTGGGCAGATGTCCAAGGCCCCTGGAAAACGGGGCATCCCTGGAGCACAGCACCTCCATGGGAGGGGCTCTGTCACGAGGTGCAGAGGGCCGCGAGGGGCACACTGCCCACGCCGGAGGGTCGGCGTCCCCGCCCCGCCCCACATGCCGACGTGACACCCCACAGCTCTCTGCCAAGGGGAACCAGCCGTGGGACGTGGCCGCGCCAGGCCAGGCTCCCCGAGGGCAGGGAGGGAGGCAGGGAGGGGCAAACGAGACTCGGGGAGAACAAGGACTCCCTCCAAGGAGAGGGGAAGGAGAAAAATTGAAATTCTGCCGCCAAGTAACATCGCACTTTAATTTCATGCCACATTAGGGCAATCTGACTGGCAGAGCCCTCCCAGAGAGTGGGTGCCTGGGGGGCACTGGCTAACGCCCCCCCACACACAGGCCGCCAGCGCCCTCCGCGAACTGTAAACCCGCTTCAGTGGCAGTGTGAAGGCGCGTGGTTAATTCAGTCTATCTCCATGCGCCCAGACCCGGCCCCAGCTCTCCCCAGACCCTTGCAAGGGAAAGGGGGGATGGGCCGGGGTCCTGGGATGGGGCCTAAAGGCACCGTGAATCGTGAAATTGGGAAAAGCAAAAGAAAATGAGTTGCCTCCCAAAGAAATGGCCCTTTCTGCCTTAAAGAAAAAAAGGCCTAATAAAGACAGCCCCTCTACCCACCGGCCCAGATGAGTTCTCATATTGATGAATTTCTGCTCAGGTGGGGGAGGGTCCCCTGGAACTCAGGGTCCCGGCGGGGGGGGGCGGTGTCTGCCCCTGATGAGTTGCTTGGCTCTAGGTGAAAGTGTCAAGGCTGTTCGAAAGGTGTGCGGTCCAGCCACAAAGGAAGACAGGGTGTCCAGAAGGGGCAGAGCCGACCGGAGGGAGAGCGGACGGGGGTGGGGGTGAGGCTGAGGGGAGGCCGGCAGGGGCTGCAGTGACGGGGGTCCCGCTTCTTACCGGATGATGGAAATGTTCTGGAATCGGACGGTTTCACTACTCTACAGATAAATGTAGAAGCACCGGCTTATGCCCTTTAAGTGGGTGACTTCTGTGGGACGTGACCTGTATCGCCATAAAGCTGCAAACACCTGAAACACAGGCGGCGCGGGCCCAGGGCCCCGGGGCCCACCTGGATCGCGGCACTTCCCCAGCCGGGCCGCGTGGGGCCGCCTGGTTTTCCCTCTCACAGACGGCGTCGCTCAGAGCGCAGCTGGGCCGTGCACAGGGGACACCTGGGCACCCCCGGCCACCTGGCGGCCGCTCCAGGCCCCACCCCAGGAGATCCTGCCCCACCTGCCCCACCCCTGCGTGGCCCCGGAAGACCCCTCCTCCGTCCGATTCCCCGCAGTTTGTTGTTCTGAACGTCTTAATAATTTTTGAACAAGGGACCCCTGATTTCACTTTGCACGCAGCCCTGCAAATTCTGAGGCTGGTTCTGCCTTCCCTATGGGGGGGGGGGGTTGACCCGCACCGGCCTTCCTGTTGGGGCCCAAGGGAAGCCCCCTGCGGAGGCCCCTCCAGGGCCCGTTCTGGGGACGGTGACAGGTCCAAGAGGCCAGGAAGGAGCCCGAGGCCAGGCCTGCGCCTGCCTTGCCCACAGCTTGTGGCCCATGGATTCCTGAAGTCCAGCGAGGAGGCCAGCGCTAGGGGGTGGGGGGCAGCAGCCTGGGGCGCCCGCTGCGTCGGGGTGGGGGCTGGGGGGACTGGGAAGCGACGGAACCAGGCTGGGCGCGGGGGGTGCAGCAGGGGAGGAGAGACGGTGAGCCAGAGCAGAGACTCAGCTGCTCAGAGAGGGGGTCTCCTGGAGGGAGCTCCGGCTCCAGCCCCTCAGGCCACTCTCCAAGTTCAAGGCTTCGAAGGAAGGGTGGTTCCGGGGATGACGCGCTGCAAGCCCTGCCAGCCCAGGCCAGCGACGGAGGGCAGAGCTCCCACCCAGGCCCACAACCCCCGCCGCCACCCCACAGTCCTCGGTGACAGGGGCGCGCGAGAGGACAGGGGCTTGGTCGCCACCAGCACCACGTGACAGCCCCGCTTCCCGCAGCCCGGACCCCGCACGGGGCACTGGAGACGCCGCTGCTGACCCAGCCGGCTGCCAGCGGCCTGGCACTGTCACCTCCTCACCGGCTGCGGCAGCAGCACTGCCTGAGGGAACGTGGGGGAGCTTGGCCGGCGAGTCCCGCAGCGCCATGCCAAAACGCACCCCGCGTGCGCCCTGCCTGGGGGCCCCGGGAGGGCCTGCGGGCGGGTCCCAAACAGGCGACCGCGCCCGGCCTCTCCAGCTGCCCCTCAGCGCGGCTGCCGCCAGGACTGCAGAGGAGGATTTTCACAAATGGAGGCCACACACAAGTCCTCCTGCACCCAGAGGACTAGCAGCTTTCCCACCAGACCTGAACCCTAGCAACAAGCACTTACATAAAAGAGAGGAGGAATTTTGCATTTATGAACAGCTTAAAGAGGTCGCTTTTCTGTGTACATTCATTTTTAAAACAGA
This sequence comes from Choloepus didactylus, assembly GCF_015220235.1. Taxonomy (NCBI): domain Eukaryota; kingdom Metazoa; phylum Chordata; class Mammalia; order Pilosa; family Megalonychidae; genus Choloepus; species Choloepus didactylus. The sequence goes on along the minus strand of NC_051325.1, from coordinate 65,333,594 downwards.
TGCCCTAGCCTATTTCCATGGGCTTAAACTGTGTGATCTTCAAAGAGGTGTGGGTAGAATTGACGTCTCACTCCCTGGGTGCCTGAGAGCTGCGGAGCCCCCGTCCTAATTAACAGGAGCGGTTGCAGTCTGCGCCGCGACCAGCTGTGATTCTCCCACCTGCTTCCAGAAGGAGCCGGAGTCACAGCTTTCCTGGGTGGTGGCTGTGTCTTTGCTGTCTTCAAAATATTTTGATTGGTTTCTTGGGTGGTTTTCTTTTTTTTTTTCATCTAAAGATTTTTAACATTTCTCCAAGGTCATCTTGTCTTGTGTTCCAGTGGGGGAGCGACAAAAACACGGGCCTCTTTGGTTCTGTCCGGGATGGAACGACTCGCACAACTTGAAACAAGCAGCCACAAGGTCTTCTGTGAATCTTAGACTCCTCTCAAGAGAACAGCTCCTTTTTCTTCTCACATGCTGGAAGGCTTCTGTTTACACGCAGGGGAACGCGCGCGCACACACACACCCCATAGTGGGAAAGATAATTTTCAAAGGCGTGAAAAGAACATAAAATAAATGCCAGCCCCGCGCCGCGCCGTCACACCCTCTCTGTGGGCTTTTCCCCCTAGAGGCCCTCAGGGTGAAGTTGTGGGTGGGAATGGAGCCGGCCTGGCTGGAAATCTGGGAGCTCCCAGAAGGAAAATAGGCCCCAGGGACACGCAGACAAAGCAACTTCCACTCACCTTCTCAGCTCGGCTGAAACATCCCCTCCCAGGGACGCCTCTCCTCCCCAAACGGCGAGGCCAAGTCCCGGAGATGGTGCCCCCAGGTCCACTCCCCAGAGCACCCACCCACTGGCGGCAGAGTGCGGGGAATGTGGGGTCTCCATCCATGCCCCCTGCCAGGGGCAGCCAGCCACGGAGGCCAGTGGCCACCCGGTCATGCTCCCTGTGGGGTCCCAGCCCCCCACGGGCCACGGGAATGTTCGCTGAGTGGATGAAAGGGTGGGACTGGGCCCCGGTGCTCCCCCCAGAGGAGGACTCCGTCAGACCAGCGCTGCAGAGACCCAGGAGGCCCAGCCACTGGGGAGGGGGGAGCGGCAGGGGGAGGCAGAGGTGCGGAATAACAGGGGGCCCCTCGGGGTCCAATTAAACAGGACGCCCGCGCCTGGGCACTGGTAACACAGCTCGGCTCGAGCGTGTCAAGCTAAATACACTTTTTAATTAATAATGTCACGCCGTAACATCAGTGCAAAAAGGAAATCTTATTAACAACTTAATACAATCTCTTATTTGCTGAAGTTCAAGCTACAGGGAAATGAGGTTTGCTTCCCAGAAGATTCTCCGCAGAGGACAATCCTCACAAGCACCCTCGCTGGGGCCCGTGAGCCCACGGAGCCCGTCCCTTGGGGTGCAGAGCGGAAGGGACCCCACTCCCTGCCCCTGTGGAGCAGCAAGGCAGCCGCAGATGGGGTCCACGCTCATTCCCAGGGGTGCGTGTGTGTCTGTTGCATGAAGAATGGTGGCATTTTATGGGAACACTTTTATGCTGCCCTATTTAATTTTCAGTTTGTCTCGTCCTCTGCAGAAAATATGAAACAATTCTGAGCTCTTTAAAATTGCTCAACATCCGCCTAATTTCATCCTTGGGACTTGGCCTTGTAAACCATTTCACACTGTCACCGCAAGGTGTGGCCACTCCGGCTGGAAACAAAAATCCCGGCCCCGGCCAGGGAGGGGACCGTCTCGCCCACCCCCAACAGGCGCCTTCGGGCCTGCAGACGTGTCTCCCTCGACCACCCCCAAGGCAGGGGGCCACGTCGGAAGGCTTCAGTCTACGCACGCACTCAACGTTCTCAGTGGCCGCTGCTTTCCTCCTGATTCCACAGAACGTGGGTGGACAGGAAAAGCAGTTTCCTGCTTGTCCTGCCCGTGTGGCTAGAGGGGACCCCGCGCAGAGGCAGCCGCGCGGGACATCCCCGGGTACCGACCACACCGAGGACGAAAAGAAACGGCATTAAGTGGCCACATTGGGTCCTGACACTACGCTGCATTGAGTCCAAATCCGTCCTCGAGGGCGGCGCCGAGGAGGGAGGGAGGCAGCCGGGCGCGGGCACCGCCCTGGACCCCGCCCCCTGCACGGCCCTGGGTGGGGGCGGTCTCTGCGGCTCAGCCAGGCTGGACCAGGAGATGAGGGGGAGTCTTTCTTCTCTGGTCCCCAGGGATGGGGAGGGACGAAAGGAGAGGTGACAGGAAGGAGGGCTCTGGGGCTGGCAGCAACAGCGTGGGCCACAGCCCTCTGCTCAACCAGGACACCGCCCCCACACAGCCTCCTCCAGGAAGACCTCCAGGAACCCACCCCTCATTGAATGACTCCCCTGGGCTGGACTGTGCCTGCCACAGCCCTCCCTCGGGCCAGGCCTCCTTCCAGACGGGCACGCGGGACCCACAGGACACAAGGGCAGGAGGGGGAGCCAGTGGGTGACTGACTGTGCTAGATTGAGGGGACCCCTGGGGACAGGCCCTTGTGGGCTGCCTCAGCACAAGTCCAGGTGTCGACACACTCATCTGGACCAAGCCAGGGTCGTGCTGGGGGCTGGGGGAGATTGTGATTGTGGGGCCTGGTCACAGGACCCCTTCCAAACCAAGGACCAAGAGAAGGGAAGGAGCACTTTCCTGGAAGGGCCAGGGCAGAGTTTCCAGGCCAAGAGAGAACAGGAACGGGAAGGAAAAAAGGGCTTTTTCCCCTGGAGCCACTGGCAGCTCCTGTCACCCCGAAGGTAACACCTGCCTGAGAGCACAGCAGAGATGAAAGGTAGAGCCCAGATCCAGCTGTGCCTGAAGCCATCCTTGGTTCACACACCTGGAAACCCAGAGGTCCCTTTTCTACTATCAGCAGGACAGTATTAGTCAGGATTCATTCAGCTGCAAGTGGCTGATCCCAACTCAGTTCCCGTTCTTTGTCCTCAGAAGAAAAGGGGTATGTTTTTGACCCAGCAATAAAAGAGAAATAAGCAGACGAGGAGTCAGCAGTCAGCACCCAGAAGCAGGCAGTTGAGCCACAGATTGAAGAGGGCTAGTGGAATGGGTGGGCTGCTAAATGGTTTCCCCACCCCCTTCCCCACCAGCAGGGTCTCCCCTCCTGATAACCCCCTGATTCCAGCTGTTGGAAATAAAAGTCAAGCCAACAAACTTGCACCTAATAAATTTCATTAATTTGCCTCTAAATTGTGCTGTAAGCAATTATTTAGGGACCTGGACTATCCCTTCTTTTAATTTCTGATTTATTAATATTTAATCTCAGCCAAGTACAAAATCTTTTGTGCTGCAATGTGGGAGCCACAGGAATAAAAATCAATGGCCAGACAAGTGCAATCTGCTCTCCATGCCGTCTGCACGGACCCTGGCTCCTCGGCACTCACGCCCGGCTTTTGGAAGCTGCAGCCCAAGACATGCCAGGAGCAGGCCCAGGGGCCTCCTGTGGGTTCTGCCAGGCAGAGGCGGAGGTGGGGGGCCCCCATGCCTGGGCCCCCAGCCCCTCGTCACACCTCGCACCCAGCCAGGGCTGGGAACCGGCCCCACACAGTGCGAGGCTCGGCGGCAGCGCGCGGAGGTGCGGGGACTGTCTGGGTGCCTCCAGGCTGTGGAGACGGGGCAGACGTGGGGGCATGCATGGGGTGGACGTGGGGTGGGCATGGGGTGGGTGGGTACAGCTCAGCATCCCCCCAGGGGAGAGGCTGTGGGGCCCACTGCTGTGAGCGTCTGTCCTGCGGGCACCACCCTGCCCTGTGCAACTTGTGTGCCCACCAGGGAGGAGGGCAGCGGGTGTTGCCGGAAACTTCTGCCCCCTCTCCCCATTGTGAACGTTCACCAAGAAACAGCCAGACGGAGGGGCGTCCAGAGGCGGGGGCCTCTTCCCTTCTTGCTCTGTCCCTCGGGCCTCGAGGGTCCCTGGTCAGGAGGCCGTGTGTGCTCCGGTGTCCGAAGGGGCCCCAGGAGGCTCCTGCACCTTTCCCTGTCCTCTGTACCCTCCCGGCAGAGACCCCAGCCCCTTCCCTCGGGGGCGTCGAGCCAGTGGGGCCGAGGCAGGGCCGGAGTGGGGTTTGCTCTCAGCTCCTCCAGGGCTCGAACTCGGGCACCTGTTTCCCTCAAGGCCCTGCAGGGGTAACCCGCTGAGGCCCCGCCTGGTTTGGGAGTCTGCTTTGTCCCACCGCCTGTGCAGGACCCCAGGGACTGACAACAAAGCTGGGGACCCCAACTCATTGGGAGGATGGGCTGGACAGAGCTTCATGACTGATGAGTCCTTCCCAGGAGAGTGGCTCCTCCTCGGCCGTCAGTCGGTCCACGACCCGGCCGGAGGGGCTGGGGGTGGAGCCCGGGCCTCTGGCCCCACACAGCTGCCCGGGTGCCATCCTAGGTGGTCTCCCTAGCCCTGGGGGCTCTCCCCGGGGGCCACGGTGTGGTGGCTGAGATGGGCATCCAAGGGGCGAGCTGCACAGCAGTGGGCGTGAGGGCCGCGTGGACACGGTCCGGCAGCAGCTGCCCCGCCCCTCAGCACACAGGCCACCAGCCCTGGCCCTAAAGGCTCCCGGGCTGTGGGCAGAGCTGGCTGGCACCTGCTTTGGCCCCTCTCTACAGGCCCATGACTCGGGGCCCAGATGGGACCCCAGGATGGCCCCGGCTGTGCTTCTCGGGACGGGACACGACTGCACCCCACCCACCCCCTGAGGCTTGGTGCCCCCAGTCCCATCTCGTGGAAGAGCTGGTGTCCCACCTGGGAGGCTTGTTTCAATGCCCCCTCCACCACATTCATCAGCAGTGGGACGGGGACCCTCGTCCTTCCCCCACTTCGGGGAGACCACCCTCCACCCCGCCCAGGAGTTTTCTCGGGCCCTGAACCAGCCCCAGGCACGTCGTGTTCCCTTTTCCGAAGCCCACACGCTGGCCTTGGTCGGGGAAGCACCAGGTGCCCCGAGGAAGGAGGGCGATGACAAGCCTGGCACCCCCACGGGTGCTGGAGAGGTGGCCGCAGCGGGCAGCTGTCACTCACCCTGCCTGGGCCCCCTCCTCTCTCGGCCAGCAGCTCCGGCAGCCCCCTTCCTCGGCGGGAGCAGCCCCACGGCGGCACACACGGCCACCTCAATGCCACCCGCCGCTGGGGCCGTCCACAGGGGCTGCCGGGCCGGGCGACGGCTCCACCTGCGGTTTGGGACCCGGCAGGGCGGGACGGGCCCCGGGCCCCAGGGTGGTGGCCTCACAGCATGGGGTCCCTCCCAGCCCCACCAAGCTCCCCTAGACTGTCTGCAGGAGCCGGCAAGGGGATTCCACGATGTAGGTGGAAAGTCAAGGCGCCGAGAATAACCAAAATAATTTTGAAAAAGAAAAAGTTGGAGGACTAACACCACCAATTTCCACTATAGGAACCAGGAGTGTGAGGACGGACCTGAGAGCCGGGCAGGCGAACGGAGAGCCCAGGTGGCTGCACGGCGCAGGGCCCGGTCCACGGGGGAGCGCGGCCTCCACAAACGGGGACAGCCGCTCTCCACTGGGCACAGAACCAGCCTCGGCCCTCACCTCTTACCACCGTCAAAAATTAAACAAAATCAGTCACAGGCCTAGATGCAGGAGCCAAACCTATGAAACTCCGTGGAGGAAACAGGAGAAATCCTCGGGACCTCGGGTTAGGAAATATTTCTTACATAAGAAACAAAAAACACAAACCATAAAAGAAGAAAATAAATAAATTTGACTCCATCAGAATTTAAAACTTTTGCTCCTTGAAAGACACTGAGTAAATGAAAAGGTGAGTCACAAACTGGGAGAAAATATTTGCAAAACATTTATTGATAAAGGACTTCCACCAGGAATCTATAAAGAACTGACTCATTAAAAAGAGAACGATCGATACGAGTGGGCAGATGACTGAAAAGCCACCAAAGCACACACGGGTGACAGATACGCCCACAAGAAGGTGCTTCGCGTCCCTGGTCACCAGGAAAATGCAAACCGAGTCCACGGGGAGGTTCCCGCACACGCTCAGTGGCCAAGCGCTGAGGGGGCACCGGGCCCTGGGACCCCCTCCCACACTGGTGGGAAGGCACAGCCGCTCCGGAAGGCAGGGGGTGGCTCCTGGCAAAGGCCAACAGGCACGACCACGGGGCCCAGCAGACCCCTCCGACGCAGAAAATGGAACAGGTGTCCACGCAGACGCCGGACAGTCACCTTCTCGCAGCGCTGTCCGTAACGGCACAAAGCTGGAACCAGCCCCGTGTCCGTCTGCAGGAGGACAAACAACAAACTGCATGTACCACGGAACGCGCAGCTACGCGGGTAAACGAGAGGCATCACGCTAAGGGAAAGGAGCCGGCCCCCAAACGCCCCACGTGTGCTGGAAACGGAAGGGCGGGAAGCAGGCGCCCGGGTGATGGCAGAGGCCAGGTGGTGGGGGCAGGGGGAGGCTCGGGGGGTGCTCGGAGCCTTCTTGGGGGATGGAAACATCCTACACCTGAGTGTGCCTGCGTCAGCACTCGCCAAATCATGTACCTAGAGGCAGTGCATTTTGTGGTATACAACACACCTTGTTAAAACTTAAATGAAGAAAGAGATGATGACAGACGTGCGTCCCTGAGGGCCCCCCCCCGCAGAGCGGTGCACCCTGCAGCAGCCTTGAGCACCCAGAGGCCGAGCCAGGGAACCCTGGAGGTGGGTGCAGGGGCAGCTGCTCATGGTCCCCGGGCTCACCGGCCCCCTGAGGTCAGCCCGCCAGGCCCTCCACCCCCACCTTCACCTGCCGACAGGGCCGGGGCGTGGCTGAGGACCCCGGACGCACCCCTGCCCTCCAATCTTTGGGTCCCATTGGGGCCCTCAGAGACCCTCTGCCCAGGACGAGTCCCCAGAGGTGCCTCACCCAGGGCTCACAGCTAGGACGCGGCACGGTGCCCACGCTGACCTCCCCTCAGATGTTTCCGGGCACCCGCAGAGCCTCCTCCGAGCCTGTCCTGCTGGAGGGAGGGAGGCCGGGCCAGGGTGGGGGGCCAGGAGGAGGCCCCCGCTCAGGAGACCTGCCACCTCCCACTCTCTCGAGACCTGAGTGCTCTGTCTAGCTGGTGGGCGACTGCTGACCCCAGAGGCAGTGATCCCCCTGTGCGCCCACATGTATGGCCGGCGCCTGCAGTGCCCCCTGAGCTGTGTCTGCTCCGGGCTGGGGCTCACAGGGCAGGGTCAGCAAGGAGGGGCCGCAGGCCAGGGGGAGGCAGGCCACCCCATCCCACCACCCCCCTCCCAGGCCCCTGCACAGCGCAGCCCCCTCCACGCCCCACCCCGGCCCTTCCGGCTGCACCTCAGTTACTCCAGGGCCACCAAGGCACCGCCCGGCCACAGTGCTCCTGCCTCCACACCCGGTCTTCCTCGGGCACCCCCACCGCCCAAAGCCCCCCTGGAGTCCCCCGGAGGCCGAGGAGGGGAACCCCGGCGCTTGCTGCCCTCTGGAGGCTGGAAAGAGAACTGACCCCCAAGTCCTCTGGGCCTCCCCAGCCCCCAGCTGCCTCCGGCCCGGCCCCGAGGCCAGGGGCACGAGCTCCCCAGGACCCCCAGTGCCCAAGGCAGAGCCCCCTACTCACCCCAATTGGAGACCTACTCAGGGTGCCTGGCAGAGAGGACCCGGGGGGGTGAGCAGTCAGGGGCCAGTGGGGCAGACAGAGAACAAGAACCATGACCCCCACTAAATTGGTTAATGGCAGGGGGTGGGCTTTAGACGCGAAGGATGAAGGCGGAGGACAGGGGCATGAAGGCCCCGGGGGGCAGCAGCAAACAGAAGGGCGCCATGGCCAGGGACGCACTGCCCTCTCCCAGCTCGGGGCCGAAGCAGGAGGCAATGGCAGGGCCGAGCGGCCACAGTTCACAGTGGGGCCACTGTGGAGGGGCCATGGCCTTTAACCAGGACCCACTCGCCGGCTGCTGGTGCAGAGGAAACAATTTGGGAGGCGCCTCAGTTACCGACGGCTATGGAGAGAGCTGGGGTGGGGTGGGTGGCCATCGGCTAGGCACATCCTCCATGTGGCCCCTTCTCCACATTCTGCAGCAGGGGGACCTGGACTGGAGACTCCAGGTAGTGAGAAAGCAGGAGTGGGTGCTGCCTGGCCCCAGAGGGGGAAAGAGCCGCTCTACAGCACCCTGCCAGGGGCAGGCACAGGCCAGTCCCAAGGCACAGGATGGGACAGACCCCATCTGCGGGAGAGGCTGCAGGGAGGGGGCAGAAGATTTAGACAGCAATTTGGCAGGCAAGTCTACACAAAGATCTGCTCTGGCATGAGATGATGATGGCATGGACCAGGTAGGGGCAGTAGGTGGGGGTGATGGCAGTGGATAGTGTATGGAGGTGGTGGATGGAGGTGGGTGGAGGTGGGTGGAGGTGGATGGAGGTGGGCGGAGGTGGATGGAGATGGATGGAGGTGGACCGAGGAGGTGGATGGAGGTGGGTGGAGATGGATGGAGGTGGATGGAGATGGATGGAGGTGGGTGGAGATGGATGGAGGTGGGTGGAGATGGATGGAGGTGGATGGAGATGGATGGAGGTGGACAGAGGAGGTGGATGGAGGTGGATGGAGATGGATGGAGGTGGGTGGAGATGGATGGAGGTGGATGGAGATGGATGGAGGTGGACAGAGGAGGCGGATGGAGGTGGGCGGAGGTGGATGGAGGTGGGCGGAGGTGGGTGGAGGTGGGTGGAGGTGGGTGGAGGTGGACGGAGGTGGGTGGAGGTGGGTGGAGGGGGTGGATAGAGGTAGAGCCCCCTTCACAGCACCCCACATTCCATGCCTGAACCACCCACACTGCTCTAGAGAACTTGGCAGAGTGCTGGAAGGAGAGGCCTGGCCCAGGCCTGGGCCTCACTGGAGATCTGGCCGTCGTCAGGGGGACCCGCCATCGGGGATGCCACCCTCCCGTCCCGGCCAGCAGTGGACCCCACGTATGTCACTGTGTTGTAAGGGCCACTTAGGCCTGTGCATCGGCCGGGGGCTCCAGGACACAAAGGTGACGGGGAAGGGGGAGCAAGCAGAGCCGGGGTGCAACGGGCACCCGTCCCCACCGGCACGGGAAGTCAGAAGAGGCACCCACAGCGATGGACGGGAGCGGTCAGAGGTAGGGGGCTTTCATTCACCCCCCTGCAGCGCTCAAGAAGTAATCCTGCCGACCGCATGTGCCGCTCACTTTCAGGGTCATTAAAGGGAAGAAAATCATCAAGGCAATTTTCTGTTTTAAAAAATTGCATTTTTTTTAGTGAAGAGAGCCAGCGGGAGGATTGGGGAGGTTCGACTCAGAGGAGGGAGATTGGACTGGGCTCCTCGGAGAGCCCCCCACGGCCCCACCGAGAGAGGAAACCCCCAACCCACAGCCTCTGCGGGCGCTGGGCTGCCACCAACGGCCATTCATCCAGGATTTAATTCCTCTCAGGCCTTGTTTCTTCACCAGCAAAATGGGGGTGACACTGCTCGAGTTCACGCAGCTACTGGGAGGGGCTCTGCCGCCCCCACGCAAATGAGCGCCGGAATTCTCCTCCGTCCTCCCCTCCGCCTCCCGCAAGGTCCAGTTTAGGGAGCTGTGGTTGGGGGACTCGCCCTAAAGCTGCATTTGCAGTGACCCCATTGCTTTCATGCGGTTGGTAAAATTGTGTAGAGAAAGCCCTGGGGGCCCCGAGCAAAAAAAAAAAAAAATGAAAAACCCCTGCCCTGTTAAGTTTTCTCTTTACCTTTTGAAATTTGAGCTCCCCACCCAGGCAGCCAGTGGAGCCCCCAGTTCATTACCTTTGCCCCAAATGCTAAACAAGCCCACCTGCCCTAAACCCGCCCCTATAGGACAGGCAGACTCTGCTCCACCCGGTGGAGCTACAGAATCCCTCTGGCAGCCCCGAGCTGCAGCGGCTCCCCCGCTGGGGTCCCTCGATGCGCTGGGGTCCCCAGCGAAATGCCGCGGTCCGCGAGCTCCACTCCGGTGCGTCTCCCACAGGGTCGGGCCAAGGGAGAGCCAACACTCGACCATTCTCGACCTACAGAAACGGCCGTTTCCCATGTTCAACCTAATTCTCAGGCCGTGTGTTCACGTGAAGGGGCCTGGAGGGACTGGTGAGTTAGGGGGGCCTGGAGCACCCCAGTGTGTCCCTGCGGGTCGGCTCTTCCGTCTTTCTACACACGTCACTGCGCACTTCCTTCAGCCCCACGGAGCCCAGGGAGGGGAGCGGAGGGGCGGCCGGGGACAGCCTGGCTCCCAGCAGTGGAATGACGCCCGGCTGCTGACGCGCTCACTCGGGGTGCCCTGACAAGCTGCTCTCCGTGGGGCACAGCCCGGGACTTGCTGCTCCCCTCTCCCGCTCGCCCAGCAGTGGCGGCACGTCCACGTTGCCCCAGAAATCAACACGACATTCTCCAAGGGTCTGGCATTGCCCCCACCCCCAACCCCCGGGTGATGGTGTAAGCAGCGTCCCGTGCCCAGGGCAGGCCGTGCAGCAGGTGCTCAGTAACGGGGACACGTGCTAACAAGGCAGGTTCACGGTCTCGCAGCCGGCGGGAGGGGGACCAGGCTTCACGCTCCCAGAGCCGTGCCCCCTCCCCTGGGGAGGTGCTGACCCCAGCTGTTCACAAGACCCCCATCCGCCAGGCCGCTGCACTGACAGCAGAGGAAACGGATGCGCCTGGCACGACAGGGCCCCTGGCCCCTGGGACAGCCAAGGACAGCTGACAGGCATGCACGTTCCCGGGCCGTGAGGAGAGTGGTCAGGGCCAGGGCCCGGAGGTAGACAGCTGGACTCACAGCCCCATCATAGCCGGGGAGGCCACGCCCTCCCATCACCAACTTTTCAGACAAAGAAACTGAGGAACGATTTTCTCCATTTCATCCGTTGTCATGACGATCGGATGAATCAATTCTTGCAAGGCACGCTGCTGTTTGACGAGATGACTTGTTGATTCGCCGGGAACACTGCTGCTTCACCACGTTCAGATGTTCCTCAACAGGCACAAATTGTCCGTTCCGCAAGGATCGCCTGTCATCTGCATAATCTTCCTAAATCCGGCAGCTTGGCAGGAGAGTCACTGCGGTGCCAGGTTCACGGGGGGAGGTGGGCGTTTAAAGAGGGGTCGGGGTGGGCCAAGCCTGGAACGGGAGGGGAGTTGCTGAGCACAGGGCGCGGCCGTGCAAAGGCCCCGGGGCAGCTGCGGGCGGTGGAGCGAGGGGCCATGGGGGCAGGGTGGGGGCAGACCACCTGGCCCCCCTTAGAAAGTGGTTCTGGAGCTGCAGGCCTGGCCTCTGCATTCAAATTCCAATGTCTACTTCACACTGTAAATTTTTATTTTATTACTGGTTTTTAAAATATTGCTGCATCTACTTTAACTTCCAAAAATAAAAGTTATATAAGGTAGTCAAAAAAAAAAAAAAAAAAAAAAAAAAAAAGCTGGGCTCTGACTCACCCCAGGCAGGCTTCTCTCAGGCTTTGCGGAAATGGACTCTGGGGACAAGGGTGGGAGGAGAGAGGCCACTGGGAGGCCAGGAGGGTGACTGTGATGCCGATCAAATGGGGGTTCTCTGCCCGATGCAGAGGCTCTGGGTTTTAAAGAAAGAGCTTATTACTAAGCGTGAAGAGGAGAGCAGATGGCCTCTGGGCCTAGAAATTGGCTTTCCGAACTGCAGTAACTCTGATGGTTTTATAATCAGAAGGTGGGTGGGTTTTAGGATAAAGAGCACAATGGCTTGAGCTGACATTAGAGGTGCTCTAATTGTTGAGCATGCGCAGATGACTGCATGCTTAGTCACGGGGCATGTGTAAGAAAACAGCGGCCTCATACAATGATGGGTGTGGGTTTCAGTGTTACGATGAGGTACAGGTGACTTGTAGGTTAAAGTCTAAGCTACCGCGCATGTCAGGTCGGCCCATTTTGGTTAGATCCAGCTTTATCTAGCAATCCAGTTTAGGAATGGGGGTGGATTAGTTCATTAATAAACATTAGGGCTGTCTTTAGTGATCACAGGACTCTGAAATTGAAAAACAGGATTAGGACAAATGGCAGTCACAAGGTTTTCACACTCGCAAGATAAAGGCTCTATAGTTATACAATCATTAGAAAGACGGAGGAGCTTGGTACAGCTCAGTAATTTCAGTATTTCCTTCCGGCCATTCTAACACACTAGAAAGTAAGAAGGTTTACCGACTTAGATGATGACCCGGTGATCATAACCATTGTTAATTCCTAGCTTCTCGGTTACAAATCCGGAAGGTGGAAACAGCGGGGAGCGGGTGTGAGAGGAGGGAAAGTGTCGGCAGCGGCACCCACATGTGGGCCCCCCGACGGGGAGCTGAGTTTGTAGCCAACTGAGAGCAGGGAGGTCGGGGGGCAGGTCCAGGGTGTCCAGGAGCACAGCTGTGCACGTGCTGAACCCGCGGCACCACCAGACATCAGACACCGAAGGGGTGGCTGGAGGCACAAGTCCGGGGCTCAGGATGCAGTCGGGGCAGAGACCAGGCCCTGTCACCCAAAGGTCAGCGAGGAGACCTCCAAGGGAGTGGGGTGGACAGAGGGTCCCGGGCCCTGCAAGGCAGAAACATCAGAGAAAGGAGGAAGAACCCACAAGGGGCTGAGACATGTGGCCAGCGAGGCTGCGCTTTAAATACTGGCTTCTAATAACAGGGATTTCTAAAAGGGGAAGGGGTGGGCTCAGACAGATGCTGAGCAAGACTGAAAACAGAAGGTCAGACTCCACTCCCGGTGTACAGGACACCAGTCACTTTGAACCCACCCTCCTTCTGAGGGCAACTATGAAAAAGACATTTTTTTTTGGAAGGCTAACAGGGTTTAGGGAGAGACACAGCCCGAGAAAAGAGAACCCAGCACGTGCCCCTTCCCCGGGGAGTGTCACTGAACCCAAGAGCCAAGTGGAGAGGGGATGTCTGATGGCCCGTCTGGGCTGCCCGGCAGAATCAACGGTAAATCCTCTCTGGGGGGAAATAAAACACGCCTTGAATTACTTCTACAAGAGAATGTTGCAAATACAATGTGCAGCAAACAATAAGAAGTCCAGGCACTCAAGGAAACAAACTGACGTGAATGAAAACCAGCGTTGACAACAGATAACAGAAGCAGACCACAGGGTGCCAGATATTGGAGCTGTTAGACCCAGACTTTAATGTAATATGTTTAAGTTTTAGGAAAGATTCGTAGTTCATCAGAGAAATACAAAAACCAATGAAAATTCTAGCACAGAAAATTTAAACAACTGAAATTAAGCCTCAGTGAATGGCTTTAAAGCAAATGCAGCTTGAGAGAGAATTAGTAACCTGGGAGATAGGTCAGTGGAAAGTACCAGAGTATAGTAAGGAGAGAAAAACAATGGGAAATAGAGAAGAGAAGGTAAGATTCCTAACGGATTCAGGGAGAAGGACCAAAACACATGCATTTGGAAGCCAGATGGAAAGCAGAAAGAGAATGGGATTGGTGCAATATTTAAGAGTTGATAGCCAGGAAATTTCCAAAACTAATGAAAGATGTCAAGTCACAAAGTCAAGAAGCCTCATGAATGCAAAAAGAATAAATAAAAAGAAATCTATACCTTGGTGCCTGATAGTAAAACTGCTGAAAACCAAAGACAAAGAGAAAACATTGAAAACAGGCAGGGGACACTATAATAAATCACAACCGGAGATGCCAGCTGCAAACTCCAGACCCTGGGGGGCTTGTTTCCATTTCCCAGCTGCCGAAGCAAATGCCATGCAATGGGTTGACATAAACAATGGAAATTCATTGGTTCACAGTATTTTTTTGTTATGTTTTTAAATTCAGTTTTATTGAGATACATTCACATACCATACAATCATCCATGATGTACAATCAACTGTTCACAGTACCATCATATAGTTGTGCATTCATCACCCCAATCTATTTTTGAACATTTTCCTTATACCAGAAAGAATAAGAATAAGAATAAAAAATAAAAATAAAAAAGAACACCCCAATCACCCCCAGCATCCCACCCTATTTTTCATTTAGCTTTTGTCCCCATTTTTAAATCATCCATCCATACACTGGATAAAGAGAATGCGATCCACAAGGTTTTCACAATCACTCTGTCACCCCTGGTAAGCTACATTGTTACACAATCATCTTCAAGAGTCAAGGCTACTGGGTTGGAGTTTGGTAGTTTCAGGTATTTACTTCTAGCTAATCCAATACATTACCTCTCGACACCATTTGAAATCTCTCAGTCACTGAAGCTTTATTTTGTTTCATTTCACATCCCCCTTTTGGTTAAGAAGATGTTCTCTATCCCATGATGCAGGGTCCAGATTCATCCCTGGGAGTCATATCCTGCGTTGCCGGGGAGATTTATACCCCTGGGAGTCGGGTCCCACTTAGGGGGTAGGGCAGCGAGGTCACCTGCTGAGGTGGCTCAGTTAGGGATGGCCCACAGTTGCGAGGCCAGAAGAAGTCCAAATCAAGGCGTCATCAGGGTGATGCTTTCCCCAGAAGACTGTGGAGCTCCAGAGCTGGCTGCTGGGGCCCTGGGTCCACATAGGGTGGCCTCTCCTGGCTTCTCCTTTCTCTTCCGGGTTCCGTTGACTCCGGCTTCTGGTTGCTCCAGTGGTTCTCTCTCTTTCTGTTTCAGTTTGCTAAAGCTTCTGGATGCAGTATACCAGAAATGGGTTTGGTTTTACAATTAGGTTACAAATTTACAGTTCTAAGGTCATGAAAATCTCCCAGTTAAGGCATGTGCAGGACGAAACCTTCTCTGAGGAAAGGCTGCTGGCATCTGGGTTCCCCTGTCCCGTAGGCAGGCATGTGGTGCTGTCTGCTGGTCCTTCCTTCCTGGGTCTCACTGCCCTCAGCTTCTGGTCCCAGTGGCCTCCCCTCAGAGCTGCTGGGGTCCTCTCGGAGCATCTGGGGCTTTTTCTCTAAGCTCTCTCCAAATCTCTCCAGGTATTTCTCTCTCAGCTCTCTCGGCTTTTTCTGTCCTTTATCTTCTCATAAAGGGCTCCGGAAAGAGTGAAGACCCACCTGGAACGGGCTGGGGCACATCTCAACTGAAACAATCTAATCAGAGGGTCCCACCCACAGCGGGTCTGTCCCCACACGGATGGATTAAAACAGCACGGCCTTTTCTGGGTCCAAACTACCACAGTGGCCTCCCCTACAGGGCCTGCAGTAGTAGGGCTCAGACCCACCCCGATCCAGCAGGCCCTCGACTGACGCACCCCGTCTGAAGGACCCACCTGGAATATTCTAGGATAGCTAGGCGGAAAGAACTGAAACTGCGGAGCTGTAACCCACAACATTCTTTGAAATTTGCTCCATAGCTACTCGTTGAATTGTACTTTGGAAGTTACCACCTATTTGCATCTATATTGTGTTTCACAATAAGGAAAGAACTGAAATTGTGGAACTGTAACCCATAAGATTCTTTGAAGTTTCTCTCTACTTGTTAAAGCATGCTTTGAGAGTTATCACTGTTACGTATATTTGTTAAAACTCAAAACTTAAAAAACAGGTCCTATTTCCAAGGGCTCACACCCACAGGACTGGATTAAGTTTAAGACCATGTTTTTCTGGGGTGTGAAGCTGAACCACCAGAGGACTCTACAAGCAAACAGTCCAGGCTCTTCAGCAAATGAATTCCAAGGGAAAAAGCGGGGAGGGGACCCAGCCGAGGAAAAGGAACATTTGAAGACAAAGCAACCAATCACAACATGAGAACCTTATTCGGATCCTAACTGTAGCTTTCAAAGTTAAAAAAATTTACATTATGAAACAGTTGAAAATACGCACACAAATTCCCTATATCAACAAATCTTTCATCACTAATTTTTAGGTGTAATAATGGTATTGTGGTTATTTTAAATCCTTATCCTTTTGTGATCCATTCTGAGATACCTACAAGATGAAGGACACAATGCCTGGGATTTGCTTCAAAATAAAATGGTGATGGGCCCACGAGGTTCATTTTACTATTCTGTCTGTCTGTATAGACAGACATCCCCCATAGTAAAAAAAAAACAAAACAAAAAAAACCCACAACTAAATAAGAAGTTAGAGGGAAAAAGTCACTCAATGTAGTTGGAAATCCTCTGAAGGTAACCTGAATTTTCAACAGAAACAACAAAAGCCAGGGGACAACGGGAAATCTTTAAAATCTGAAAGAAGGTAATGGCCAGTGTAGACTTTTATGGCCAGCAAAAATATTCTTCAACAATGAAGGAAAAGTAAAAACAGTTTCAGACAAAGACTAAGATAATCCGTCACCAGTGTCTGCTCGGTCAGGGACATGCTCCGGAAGGTTCTCTGGGCAGCAGGACAGCGGGCACCCATTGAAACAGAGACGCAGGAGGGACGGAGAGCGAGAAACCGGGAGACGTGTGGGCAACAGGTGAGCGTCATCTGGAGAAAACGACACCCACAAAGCCTCCGTGGGCTGACAGCGTATGACACTGCTGTCGCGCGTCTAACAGCAGCTCGGGTCACCCTTCGGTTCCGGCACAGGGTTCTAAGGCACTTGCAGCGGAGAGCAGACGCCCGAGGCTTGGCCGGGAAGCCCTGAGACTGGAAGAGACCCACAGGACACCGCGGGCCGTCAAGCCTGCGTGTTGTGACACCAGCGCAGCCGCTAAAACTCTCCCGCACAGGGCTTTTCTCAGGCCGACAGAGGGAGGGCCCGGAGGACATGGGAAAGTCCAGCAGTGGAGCCCGAGGAGCAGGTGCCCGGAGCCCCGCTCTCTGCATGGAAGGGGCCGTCAGCTCAGAGCAGAGGCACGGGGACCTCGGCCCTGGGGCCACCCTCACTCTGCCTGTCACGCTGCCAGAGGCCGAGCCGCAGACCGGGGCAAGTTGGGGAAAGGAGTCCCCGTGAGGCCCTGCCTGCCCCCAGGACACCATCCCTGGACCCCCAGTAGGCCCCCCTCCAAGGGGCAGCGGAAGGCCGGGTCGGTGGACAACAGGCCCCCGGGAGAATGTCCGCCTGCCCCCGCCAGGGTCCAGAGGCAGTGCCCGCAAGGCCCGCATGGTCCCTCCGACAACGTGGGCCCGAGCGTCGTGCTGCATGGACGGAGCCCGTGACGGGGAGCCCCGGCAGGAAAACCTACAGAACAGAACATTCGAGGCACTGGGCTCCGGGTGGCGCCAGGGAGTGACCGCCAGCTGGCCCCGGCTTCCTTGTGCAGTGAAGACGGGCAGTGGCTGCGTAACACTGGGAATGGACTAAAAACCTGTGCACTTTAAATGGGTGGTTGTGCGGCTGTGAATTCTATCTCCACATCGCTGCTCCTAAAAAAGGAACAAACAGGAAACTTCCTCTCATCACACTGGAGCAGCAGGAACGTGATGGGGCCAGCTAAGGTGGGGAGAGGGGCAGAGACAGGAGGGGAGGGAGGGGAGGGGGAGGGAGAAGGAAGGAGGGGAGGGGGGAGGGAGGGGGAGGGGAAGGAGAGGGAGGGAGAAAGGAAGGAAATCGTTTGGAAACTGCCAAGCGCTTTACGATGTAAGTGGTGGTCGTTTCACGGAGTTTCTAGTGAGACTGGATTCCCTCCAGTCCCTCAGGGACGTGCATTTCCCTGGAACCCAGAAGTTCAGGAGGCGAGAGCCAGCAGCGGTCCCCAAAGAGCTGGCAAGGAGCTCCCAGGCCCCGGGGCATTTCCAAAGGGCTCCCCAGAGGCACTTGGTGAAAGGAGCCTGGGGCAGGGGTCCGACTCGCCCCCGGGGACCACCAGCCCCTGCTCCGCCTCTCCGGGCCGACCAGGCCCCCTCCGGGGGATGAGCGCATCCAGACGGCAAAGGACCGGGGCCTGGTCAGCCGTCCAAGCCTGGGAAACGTCACAGGGAAAACAGCCCCAGAGCACGTTTGGGGGTAAAACAGAATCCGTAAAACTTGGAGAGGATGGAAACGAATTGTCTCAGGCACTGTTTGGGCCCGTGTCCGTGTTTAAGCTCACGGAGGCCAAGGCGGCTTTTTATGTAAAACGGGCCACCTGTGGTGATGGTTTAAGGTGACACTACACTCGACACCAGGGATGTCTTCCAAGGCGGGATCTCAGGGACCGTCCTGTGCCTGGAGGCGCTGTCCCGGGCTGTGTGCTGGTGGGCACTCCGGCACCTCCTCCTCGCAGGGGTGGGGGGCACTGGACTGGCCCGAGGCCGCACAGCCTCCGGCTCCCGCCCCCCAACCCCGTGGCCCCACTGTGCCCCAGGGTGGCCCC
Organism: Choloepus didactylus; assembly: GCF_015220235.1. Classification (NCBI taxonomy): domain Eukaryota; kingdom Metazoa; phylum Chordata; class Mammalia; order Pilosa; family Megalonychidae; genus Choloepus; species Choloepus didactylus. Next base: position 65,315,390 of record NC_051325.1, on the reverse strand, counting down.
CCCACACCACCAGCGATGCGGCCGCCACAGCAGGAGGGACCTGAGCCCCACAGAGCAGGGCTGACAGCAGCAGGGACCCTTCCCTCTAGGCCCAGAGGCCAGGGTCCCACATCGAGGCACGGAGCCCTTGGGCCGCACTTGCTCGGGGGCTGCACCCCCTCCTGGGCTGCCCCCACCCCCGTCCCAGCCTCCCCCATCACGGGCGGCCGCTGCGTCCGTCTAGTCTGCGAGCACATGCCCCCTTCTCAGAAGGACCCAGTCGCTGGCGAGGGCCCCCCACTCGAGTGTGACGTTGTCTTAACCTGACCCCATCTCAAGGACCCTTGTTCCAAGGTCACCTTCGTGGCGCAGGGCTTGGACGGGGCTGTGGGCCCAGCTCCAACGCAGCAGCTGGCGACGTCCCCTGGGCACTCGCATGGGCTGGAGCATTTGAGGGCCCTGGGGGAGCCACACACAGGGGCCCCAGGTCAGATGGGGCTAGGGCACCGAACCCCGGTGACCCGCGGGGAGGACAAGCACCTCGAGCGCAGGCGGGGGGAGGGGAGCGAGCGCCCTAGGCCGCCTGGGCCGGACGGCAGAGGGACCCGGGGAGTGGAGGCTGGATCCCACGACTCCTCTGCCCACCGTCACGGGGACACCAGGGACACCAGGGACACCAGGCACCCGCACCCTGCCCCACCCCCACCCCTGGGCCAGGCACAGGGGGAGGGGGGAGCCCCAGCGCAGTCTCCGCGGCAGCCAGCAGGTGGCAGCGTCCGACCAAAGATGCCGCCATTCCCGAAGCTGGGGGTCCCCACTGCTGAGACCCCAGCGCTGCCAGCAGGGAGTCTTCCGTGGCCCCAGGACCATAGGCACGTCTGCCCCGTCCCCAGCCTCCTCCAGCAGCCAAGGACACCTGCGCCCAGGTAGGGTCAGCGGAATCTCTGGGCGGGGCCTGGGGGGGGGGCTTTCCTCCATCGCCCCCGTGGCCCCAGCAGGCGGCCCCCGCGAGCTCCTGAAAGCCGATGCCCTCCGTCCTGTGGCTTCAGTTCACGTGCCCTCTGCTGACCGCCAGCTGACACGTCCACCTCCGCACCTCCTCCGTCCTCCTGGGGTGGCACAAGTGGCCCGAGGCACTGCCCTCCCGTCAAGCTGTTCCTCTGCCTTCCCCTGGCTGCACCCCGAACCCCAGCGGATCCGCATCCGGGTCCCAGGATCTGCCTTTCTCCCCGAGGCAAACCCAGGAGGAAGGACGTCCGCAAGTTCCCCCACCACGGGCTTCCTGCCTGCTCGGGGACCAGCCCCCGGCTGAAGTCGCCCCAGACGCCTCCCCCACCCCTGGCTCTCGGGGTCCACCTGTTTCCCGGCTGCCTCTCTGGTGCGTCTCCCCCTCCCAACCACCGGTGCCCCCGTCTGACCCGCCCTTTGGCCTAAGCGACACCCACTTACCCTTCAGGCCCCGCCCAGATGCCACAGCCTCCCGTCCACCCCGGGGGTTTCTGCACGTCCTGCCACCCTCCCTGTGCCAGCATCATCCCAAGACAGAACAGGGGCGGGTGCGTGAGACCCTCATCCAGACACACCGCATCCTCCGCCAAGGGTGCGCCACCTGTAGCTCAGGGCCTAGGCACAGGGTGCGGGGAGGCCGCCCTCCTGAGCTCAGGGCCAGCGGGGACGCTCGGGCCGAGGGGGGGCAGCTGAGCAGGCAGCGCGGCCAGCAGCTCCCACCCGTCCCTCCCTCTGCGGGGCCAGAACGGGGCCTGATGTTTCCGTGATGGCTCACCAGCGTGAGCGTCTGCCTCCCTGCACACTCGCTCCCGGCCTGGGAGCCCTTGAGAGCTGGGATTCCAGCCGGTGCTGGATTTCCAAATCTTTCCAGAAAGCCCGGAGGTGCCATGCCGGGCAGCATCCTCGATGCCCACAGCTCCTCTCTGCTCTCCCTCTCACTCATGGTGCCTGGAGAGCAGAGAGGTTTGGCGCCTTCGCCAAGGTCACGCAGCAGGGCCTTGTGATGGGTCCCAGGCCACCCCAAGATGGAGGCCAGGGGCCACCACCTCTTACCAAATCAGAAACGGGCCCCTCACTCACTCCCTAAAGCCTTCAGAACAGACTTCCCCCAGGGAAAACTTGGGGTCCTGGGTTTCACCCCTGTTGAAAGGAGAATTGAAAAGGCGAGCCCCAGGCTGGCAGGCCTCCGTGGGCCGTGGGGAGGCACTGCCTCTGAAGACGCCTGGGCAGAGCCCTGAAGGCTCCCGGGACCTTCCTCATCTTGGGTTTTCAGTTGAAAACCCGGGCGAGAGCTCCTCGGTGGTAGTTAATACATTAGCCCATTTCTTAGGCATGGCCTCCCCATGGGAGCCCTGGGTGGAGGGAGGAACCGTGGGGCCTCTACCCCCTGCCCCGGCTGGCAAGCCTTGGGACAGGCTCCCAGCCCGTCCTCCCTGCGGGCCCTCTCCCGCCACCCCACCCCAAGGGAAGCAGATCCAGGTCCAGAACCCACCATCCATCTGGGCTCGCCTGTGTGCACCCCAGACAGCACCCAGGGCTGACGCTCTCTGGGGACACCAGCTCACTGTCCCCAGGGATTTCAGCTGGACTCAGGCTGGGATCGGGTGACCGTCCTGAGCCCCCATATCCCTCAAGCCGTCAGCTACAAGCGGAAGCCGCCCCTCAGGTCCCCCTGCACTCCGCTCTCCACTTGGGGCATGAGAGCCAGCGTCCCCCTCCCGGCGAGGCAAGCTGTGGAAAAACATCTTTCACCTGAAAAACCCAGTTAACTAAAACAAGAGAATTTATCCTAAAAATCAGAGCCTTCCCTCAAATCATTACCCGACCCTGGGGAACCCAGAAACCACCTCAGGGCGCGACCGGGCTGGAAACCGCCAGGCACAGGGGCCGGAGGCAACCGCGCGCCCCGGGCGGGAAGCTTGCGGAGTCCGGGGGTGCCCCGGCGCGCGCGCTCCCCACCTGCTCAGGCCTCCGCGGGGCTGGCGGCGGCGGCTGCGCTGCGACCCACCCCGCTCCGCCCACCGCAGGCCCGAGGGGACGCAGGACGCGGTGGACCGAGGCGGGTGCCCTAGCAGGAGGCCAGCGTTCTGCCGTGGCAATCCCCGGGCGCGGCTAGAGGCGGCGGCAGGGACGCAGAAAAGCCGGTAAAGGGCCCCAGGTCTCGCCGCGCCCACCCCACCTCCGTCCGACCCTCCGGTTCTCTCCGGAACCCAAAGGCTCCCCGCCCCGCCCCGTGGGTCTGCGCCACCGGTGGAGCGGGGCTCGGGGAAGCGGCGGCCACCAGGTCCTCTCTGATTGGACGGCCGCGAAGTCCCCGCGGGCGCCTCCGCAGCTTAAAAACCGAAGCGGGGGCGAGTGGGAGCAAGAGCCCGCCCCCGGCCCCGCACTGTGTGCGGCAGAGGAGGGGGAGGAGGGGGGGGCGGCGGGAGGAGGAGGAGCCCGAGGGGCGGGGCGGGAGGTCGGGGAGGACCCGCGCGCGGAGGCTCGCGACCCACACACCCCCGGCCGGACCGGCAGGGCCATCTCTCTTCCGCGCGCTCCGGTCGGGCCGGGGCACGACATTAGCAGCGGCCCGGCCGCAGGAGCGCCCGCCCGCCCGACGAGCCCTCGGGTCCAGGCGGCGCGGCCATGGACGAGCTCAAGTCGCTGTCGGGGGACGCGTACCTGGCGCTGAGCCGCGGCTACGCGGCGGCGGCCAGCATCGCCTACGGGGCGGCCCGAGAGGCCGAGGCGGCCCGCGGCTATGGCCCCCCGGGCGGCGACCTCCCCGCGGTGCCCGCGCCCTGCGCCCCGGCCGCGGCGGCCGAGAGCAGCGGCGAGCAGAGCGGCGACGAGGACGACGCCTTCGAGCAGCGGCGGCGGCGGCGCGGGCCGGGCGGCGCGGGGGCCGGGAGGCGGCGGCCCCGGGAACAGCGCTCGCTGCGGCTCAGCATCAACGCGCGCGAGCGGCGGCGAATGCACGACCTGAACGACGCGCTGGACGGGCTGCGCGCCGTCATCCCCTACGCGCACAGCCCGTCGGTGCGCAAGCTCTCCAAGATCGCCACGCTGCTGCTCGCCAAGAACTACATCCTTATGCAGGCGCAGGCCCTGGACGAGATGCGGCGCCTCGTGGCCTATCTCAACCAGGGCCAGGGCCTGGCCGCGCCGGTGGCTGCCGCTCCTCTGACGCCCTTCGGCCAGGCCGCCCTGTACCCTTTCTCGACGGGTGCCACGCTGGGGCTCTGCCGCGACAAGGGCTCTGCCTTCTCCGGGACGCCCTCGGCGCTGTGCAAACACTGTAACGAGAAAGCCTGAGGGCTCCGGGCGCCCTCTCCCTCCGGACGCGCCCTGCTTCTCACCACTGGTGACTGTGTCACCCCGGCCCTGCCTGGAGACGCCTGGACGGAACCCCGCCGAACGCTTCCAGCCCGAGCGCGCTGAGTAGTTTGGGGCCATGAGGCACGCGATTAAGCCAGAGGCTGGGCATGCCCTCTGGGGACCCTCCCCACTCCCCCCTGAGCTTTACTTAGGAGCCATCGCAGGCGAGGTGCCAACTCTGGTTCTCTGGCCGCTGCCACACCCCAAAAAAGGAGACCGCAGCGGGGCCTGGGGCGCGCGGAGCGCAGGGACAGGGCGTGGCCGTGCCTGGCCGGTTGTGGCCCTGCCGTTGGGGCGCGCGTCTCGGCTCGGATCGGTCTCGTGCCAAGCCTGCAGGACGGCGCCGTGGCTGGGCGAGTTCCGCGGACGCGCACCCCCCGGCCCCGCTTCCTCCGACGACCCCGCGAGCCTGGAGACCCCGCGGCCGAGCGCCGGACCCGCCCCGCCTCTGTCGTTTGCAAAAGGACCGTGCCCGCGGGCGCAGGAAGGCTGGGCCAGGAGCGCTGCGGGCTCTCCGAAGGCTGAGCTGGGCCCAGGTCGCTTCTCCTGTTCATTTCCTTGCCTGCCTGGCGGCGCAGGGAGGAACGCCAAGGCCGCTGACTCGAAATCCGGGAGGATTTAGCCACCAACCATCCCCCCAGACTCCCGCCCCCCACTCCCGCGGGAACAGCGCCCTGGTTGGACGCCGCCAGGCGCTGTCTGCCCAGAGGGGGCTGCGTGGAGGAGGGGTCGTCCCAGCCTGCGCCCGGCTTGGCCCTCTGGGGTCTGGGGGCGGGCGCCGGGCAGAGCCCGTTCCCCAGCGAGGAAACCCGGCCGCGGTGAGTAGCGGCCCCGGGGATCTGTCTCTCTTGAAGTCGGTGCGCACCTCAGAATTCTGCGCCCACGCGGGCCGGGGCCACCCCCGGGACACGCCGCCGGCGCGGCTGCGGCCCCGGGATCCGGCCTTATTAGCCCAATTTCCGCGGCTGTCGCTGATGCTACGCTAATGGCGAGCCGGGGCCGCCCTGCAAAGCGCCTGTCTATAGTGTTTAGCTTTAATTAATACATTTCAAAAGGCCCTTTTGTATTTGCAAAATGAAGTGTGTGATTAAGTCGTATTCATAAAGACATATGTGTAATACTGCTTTCTGCTAATTTCCATTTTTATCTCTTCATTGTCTTTTTATCCCCTAACAGTAGTTTATCAGTTTTGCACATGCAGAAAGCTGAATGTCTGAGACTATTTTTCAAATCCTTGTTAGATAACTGAAGGCAGGAAAATGGGAAGCTCGAATGTCATTTAGCTGCAGGCTCATCTCACAGTGATCTTAAATCAACATTACACATTAGTTATGTATCATGATTTCAAACAGTTGCTTGTTCTGAGTAAAACCAGAGATGTTTAGTACATCTGTATTCACAATAGAGTATTTCATTTCAACTGATTTTTAAAAATAATATGATTGCAGTTTTAATATTAAATTAGTGTTCCTTTATGACTGCATTCCCCATTTCCATTTTCAGGTAATTGTCAGCTTGGGCCACGGGCTCCTAAATCACAACGACTAAAAAGGTCTCTAGATGCTGAAAACTGACCTGGAAGCAACTGCTCATTAGTAAATATATGAAATCATGAGGAAAAGGTGATGGGAAAAAAATCCATCTCTCCCTCCTTGGATGAAAAACAATTTTTTTAATGAAACATTTAACCAATCATAAATTCTTCTAAATTATTAGAAATTTAAGTAAAAGTTCAACTAAATTTAAGCAGTATGTATATATATGTATGTATCATAAAGCTCTTTATCTCCAATTCTTCAAAATGTCAGTGTATCACGCACAGAGTTGAATGGAGTATGTTTTTTCACAGGGATATTGGTTGGTTTCTCAACAGTGGCACTAATAAAGCAATGTGGCCCATAGAAATAAATGTCACTTTGCCTCCCACATATTCGCCTGGCAAACTTCCCATTATCGGCCGACATAACAGTTAGAAGAACTTTCCCAGCATAAAAGGCCCACACGAGCCATCAGCAGGATAAACCCAGGAGGTTGGCTGCTTTGCAAGCTGTGGCTCTCCTCTCTTAAACGCTGGCTTCTGCAGGTGTCCCAGGTATCAGCTCGAAAGCGGGTTGTTGGCACGCGTCTAACTACAAGGAGCTAAGATTTCCCCATCTTTGGAGGGAGAGTTCAATGGAAGAGCTTTGCTGGTAACTCAGATTTTTTCACCCTTCTGAGGATGCTCATCTGCAGGTCCTTTGGTCAGGAGGATGACGTGCTTGTGGTGGGATTCCGGAGGTGACCCAGGACTGAGGTGTTCACACCAACACTTTAGGGCCGGCCCGTCCGATACAAATATAAGGTGGGCCTCATGGGTAGTTTTCAATTTTCTAGTGGCACATAAAAAATAAATAGAAGCAAGTGAAATTGATCTTATTAATACCTTTTATTTATGCCAGTATATCCAAAACCTTATTTCAATGTGTGATCAATATTTTAAGATTAATGAGATATCCTACATTCTTTTTATTTCCACACCATCTTCAGAGCCCAGTGTGTGTCTTGCCCATCTCAGCCTAGACCAGCCACCTCTCAAGGGCTCAGTGGCCCCGTGGCCCCCAAATGGGCAGCCGGCTCTGGCCCGTGAAAATGCAAAGCATTGCCGGGGCCCTTGGTTTCCAACAGCAGGAAATGTCCACTGGTTCGGGGAGTAACTTCTAGATCCAGGAAATAGCAGCCGCCTCCATCCTTGTTACTCTTTCAATCCTTGATTCGCAGAGTCTCTCTCCAAAGTGCTGGCTGGGACCGGGCAGGTGGCAGCTTTAACCAAGAAAGGGTGATGGTCACCACATCTGCCAGTCACCAGCTCCGGGTGCCTGTCCAGTGTTGACCAAACATGCCCAAGCCCAAGGAGCCGGCAGGATGCTGCAGTTAAAAGGTGAAGCCACCGCAGGAGGCCCTGGCCCAGCCATGTGGAAACCAGCCACACGCATGAGCATGTCAGCCACTCTGGCCGCCACCTGAGCAGGTGCACACCAAGTCTCATTCACACTCAGGTTACAAGCCCCTGGCTTGGCCTCTCATGGGGAAAGGTTTCCTTCTCGAACTCAGCACACGGGGCAGACTTCTTGGAGGGGCCACCAGAGGGTGGGCTGCGGGGCCAAGGACCTGCACCCCGTCCACACCAGTCACCCTGGGGCCAGCACGCCCACTCCCTGGGGACCCTCGGACCTGGGACATGCCCCCCACTGACCAGGGCCTGCTGGCCGGTGAAAACAGAAGGCTGCACCTTCGGCAAACCAGACGGGGAAACCGACACAGCCTCCCCTTTCCTCTGTTCTTAGAAACAGCCAGAGAGCAGGTATTGGCTCTCTCTTGCCTTTGTGTATTTTGATGCTTTGCAGCTTCAGCCTAACCTAAAAAAACAAAAGCAAAACAAACAAAAAAAACCATGGTCCCCGGGCATCTACAGGATCAAAACCAACCCCTCCTCTCAGCCCCCGGAGGCGCCCCCGAGCCGGACCTTCCAGCAACAACGGTGCCCCAAGACTTTACACCCCAAGATCTTTGTTTTCCCCCAACTGGGAAACTCTCTCAGCTGAAACAGCCCACCTGGACTTCCGTGACGGGCAGTGGGCACCCAGGCTCCGAGGACAGAAGGCTGCCCGGGCCCCCGCACAGGCCCAGGACCTGCAGCCTCCGCCGGGCCGGGACCCAGCCTGGCTCTGCCCGTCCACCCTCCCGGCACCCACAGCCTCTCGGGCCAGCACCTGGCCTCCAGCTGTTCGTCTGTTTCTAGTCTCATCTCAAAGACAGCACCTCCCTTGTCACTCGCACAGACACCACGAGGCTCGTCGGGGGCTCTGTTTTCCCTCACGACAAGCTCACACACATCACAGAAGCTTGCCTGGCCGCATGTGTGTGTCTGTTCCCCGGCAGGCTGGGGACAGTGGGGAAGAGGTGCCTCTTCCTAAAAGTTTCCCTAAAAGGCCGGCCGGCGCGATCCCCGACCATCATTCTCACTCCACTGCAACCACCCGCGCTGCTTCCGGCCGCAGCCACCGAGCCCCGGCTCCTGAGCCTAATCCCGCAGAGCAGGGCCACGGCGGTCCCCTAATGTGAATTTGTTTGTGATACGTTTTTAGTCTTTAATCGCTCTTGGCCTCCCATGTGACAGGATGGAAATAGAGGGCTTTGCGATGGATAAATCACTTCTCCGACAATCACCTCTCCGGATGCAGCCCGGAATGTATGTTCCGACACCCCAACAAAAGCCGGCTCCCTGAAACCAGACCCTCGACGCACTTTCACAAGTTTAGCCCCAGAAGGGTAAAACCCACGTTATCATAAATGCAGAAAGGTTCAAATAACCAGCAAAGTTACCTTTGATTTTAGTGTTTTTCATGTTTTAAAATGTGATTTGTGCCTGGGTTTTTCGTCTGAAGTCCGTGAGGCATATTCACTTGTATAAATTATCGATGCTGTTTTTAAATGCGAATGTACAGATGGCTCTTTTGAGGATTGTTCTTGAGGAAGAGGTGGCTGCGCACAAACAACGCCGTCGGGCTCGTCTCTGTCCTCTGGGGTGGGTCCCCGGGCCCCAGGCCTGCAGGCCGCCCACTTGCTCAGGTGCCGCCTCGGCAGCCTGCAAAGGGGCCTGCTCTCCGGGGGGCGATGCAGGGCAGTGGGCGAGTCTTGGTCCTCGCCCAGGCCAGGCTGACCACGCACATGGTGACCGGGGGCTCAGGGGTCCTGGCCCCAATGTGCGGGACGGCGGCCGAGCCTCAGCGATCACCCCAGCCTCTCCGCCCAGCCCAGCGCTGCCTCCGAGCCCCGTTCTGCCCAGGCAACGAGCCCATCGTGCACTGCTCTCCCGGGGCCCCTGACGCGGCCTGGCATGAGGCTGGTCTCCCAGGTCCACGCACGTGGCCAGAACCCGAGACACCCACGGGCTGTGACGGTCAGCGCTGTGTGGCCACCGTCCACCCCACCAAGGACACCAGATCACAAAGTCCCCGAGGAGAGACAACGCCCCGCAGTGTGCTCAGGAGCAAAGCCTCTTCCCAGTCTGCCCCAGTCTGCAGCTGCCCGTGGGCTCCGGAAGCCGGGACCCAGGTTGGGCGGCCATGCGGGCGACAGGCCCCCCGAGCCCCTGGTGGGGGTGGGGTGGGGTACGTGCATGTGCTTGTGTGTGTGCACACACGTGTGTGTGTGTGCGTGTGTGTGTGTGTGTGTGTGGACTCTGACCTGTGGGTGTGCGTCAACCAGCCCAGAAGTGACACAGAATAGCCCTCCCCACCTGCCCCAACCCCTGGCACCTAAGCCCACCCACCCCCCCTTGGAGAGACCCATGGCCCCCTCCCTCCACGCAGCCTATGAGCTCTGCTGAGCTGTAGGGCCACCCATTGCCCCGCTTTGCCCAGGACTCAGGGGTTTCCCCGGACTTGGGCTTTCTCCTGGGCAGGCCGGCCACAGGGCTGGCCATGGAGACAGGTCTCCACCCACTTCTGAAAACGGGAGATGCAGTGAGCAGTGTCAGAGGCCCCTGCCCACACGGCAGCTCCACGGCCCAAGCTGCAAACCCCACGGTGCAGGCTGAGCGGCCACTTGGGGGTTGTCACCTCAGTCTCCCTGTGGGGCCAGGGGCTCCAGGGCCAGGGGCCGCTCCGCCACCCCAGCCTCCACTTCCCCGCACGGCGCCCCTACACCGGGCTCGGGCACACCGATCGAAAGCCTGAGTGGACGAGCGGCTCTGACCCAGTCCCTGACGCCCCCCTGGGCTCAGCCACTCCAGGGCCCCCGGGAAGACCTCGAGTCACACGGGACACGTCACAGCATCCTCTCCACTCGGTTGCAGCCTCGACATTGTTCAAATAAGAGTCAAAAGTTAGAAATATTTTTTAAAAGAAAGTTTTGGAAAAGATTGGGAGGAGAAACAATTGCCCTCACCCCCTCCCCAATCTCCCCCTGCCCCAGGTAAAAGCTGTCAGTGTGTCGCTAATTTGATGAGCAGGCAATAAAACACTGAGCGACAACGTCCTCGAGAGATGCCAGGCCTGCACTGGGGACGGAGAGCCTGGAGCTGCCAGAACTTCCTCAGGACCCCCCGGCACTGGCAGGCGGGTGAAATGGAGCGCACCCCTAAGCCACACTCTGAGCGAGGCAGGGTCTCCTTCCCCACCTTGCACAGGAGTGGCCCAGGGCGGGGGGGAGGAGCCCACTCCCCAGGCCCTTCCTTCCCAGAGCACCCGGCGTGGGGGGGCAGCATTGGGAGGGGGCCCAGCCTCCGCGAGGCTCGTGGGCAAAAGGCTGCCGGAGCCCACCAGCGCTACCAACCCTCCGGGACACGGCCCCAGCCTGGCTCACCCCGCTCTGTGTTTGGGGGCTGGGAGGAGCGGGGGTCCCAGGCTACACCCAGCCCCCTCACTGCCTCCCCGAGGGCACCTGCGGCCTGGGTGACCAGAGGCCCAGGGAGCAGGGGCTACCGCTCAGCAGCCGTTCTGGGGGCTGCCCTCGGGGAGCAGGGGTGGCCTGCGCCCAGCACTCTCTGCTGTGGTAAACCACGATTCCTGGGTCCCCAGCAGATCCAGCAGGGGCAGGGCCCAAGGACAGGCTGGACAGGGAGGTGGCTGCCCAGCAGGGCCAGCATGGGCACTGGGAGCTGGCACTTCTCCCCACAAGCCCCCACCCCCTGGCACGTGCCCGAGCCGCATGCAGCACCACACTCGGGGGCCGCGAGGGCACCAGACCCTCCTCACAGCTCTGCAAGGCAGAGGCCACCCACAGCCTCTTGTCCCCTGCGGGCAGGCCGTGCTGCCAACTGCATTTTATAAAAACTCTGCGTCCCGAGCGTTTGGAACTGGGAACTGTGCTCACGGACGCTGGCCTGTGGGGTCATAGCGCCCATTTCTCAGGGAGGTAAGCCACGGCTCAGAAGAGAGGGCCGTTCTTTCAAAAGCAGCAAAACTAGGTTCAAAACTCAGGCCCGTCCTGCCCCCAAGACCACACCGTGCGCAGCAGCCCCAAATGCCCAGCATGAGAGACCGAGCCGGGTCCCTGGGCCATGGCTGAAAAGAAAAGGTGTCAGCCCAGGAGAAAGCCAAGGCCTGTGAGGGGCATGGGGGACACTGCTGCCCGTGTGGCTGTTCTGGAAAGGCGGTGAGGCCTGAGCGACACAGGCTGGGAGGCAGTGGGGGGCCCCATGACCATCCACACCGTCTGATGGGGACGCTGTCCCCATGGCAGCCGCTGGCAGTGAGAAACGGGCCAAACTTGTCCAGAGCTGGGGCAGCTGCGGACAGCTCGAGTTCAGCAAGGGGGACGGTCACTCCCGGGCGCCCGGGCCCTCCCCGCGTAAGCCATCGCTGGGGCCTCTTTGCCCGTCCCTGTCCTCTGGAGGAGGAGGGGAGGCAGGCCCCGCGGGTGCGTCTCTGGGTGCGTGGGGGGCTGCGCCCGCAGACCCCCAAGCCGCTAATTGACGACGTGAGAACACGGGGCCGCAGGGCTCAGTGCTTTCTAATGAGCTTGTTGTCCGGGTGATTTCGCTCTAATTTTCTGCTTAATAAGGCTGGCTTAAAAAGTAATTTTGTGGGGATGTGACTCCCCTAAACCTGTTTGTTATCGGTGATGGGGCCTGTCTCTGGCACTTGGGGGGACGCTGTGGTTAATTAGCGCCGTGTCGGGACGCGGCGCTGACGGATGAGGGGAGATGATGAACTTTCAAGGACGCCGACTTCATTAGGCCGCCTCGTTACGGCCGTGAAACCGGCCACGTGTGTCAGCTAGGAGAGCGCGCAGCTTTCCACGGCGTGAGCCCCCTTCCCTGTCACGCAGGCGAACAAAGAATGTTTCCAAAACAGTCACCAACAAGCAAACACGGTCAGAGACCCCTCAGGCTGCAACGGGGGTGCCCCCAAAGGTGCACCATCAGGATGGCCAGAGCACATGGGGCACCACCACTCCGGGGTGCTGGGCTGGTGGCCCCTGAGGGCCCAGGGGGGACAGGCTGGGGCCCTGGGCTCCATCCTCAACACCAAGCACTGGAGTGGTCCCAGCATGCGCAGCCCAGCTCACCCCGACCCTCCCTGCGCCCCGTTTCCTCCTCTGATGATGGAAACGAAGGCCCAGGCTGTGGTGACGTTTGAGGGAAGGGTCTGTGCCAGTGGTTTCGCACAGCGCCAGGCCCAGGTAGGGGCCTGATCCCTGTCAGCTGTGAGTGGGCAGCTCGGCAACCACCAGGCCAGAGGGGGCTGCCGGGGACCCTCCTGCTGGGTTTCCATGTGATGACACACACACACACACACACACACATGCGTGCGCGCGCGCGTGCGGTCACACTTGCTGAAGGTTTCCAGCCAGGGCAGCAGGGGGGGCCTGGATCGAGCAGCTAAGCGCCCAGCTGGGGGTGGGAGGGGCGGGGGACCCTGTGGAAGGGGTCTCTCAGTCTCCCAAAGTTTGGGTTTTCCTAAGGTCCTGTTTATCGAGGTATCATTTGCACAGAGTAAAATTCACCCTTTTTGAGATGTATGTTTCCATGAACTTTGATAACACATGCAGCTGCACCACTGCCGTCCCCCCAGCACGTCCCCTTGGCCCCCGGACCCTGCAACCGCTGATCGGCCTTCTGTGCCTGGTGCCGCCTTTTCCGGAACGTCATAGAAACTGAACTGCACGGGCTTGTGCTCCTTATGCCTGGTCCCCAGCCCTCAGCCCCGTGCCACCCGTGTAGTCACTGGGGGCCTCTCTTGGGTGAGCTGTGGGGGCAGGAACTGCAGTGCCAGACCTGGGGGGCCGGCACAACTCCCACGGGGCCACAGCCCCCGGCATCACCTCAGTTTATGCGGGGGGGGGGGGGCTGAGCCTCCGTGCTGGGGGAGAGCCTTTTGGGGGACACCACACCCAGTCCCCCTTGTCTTGCCTGGCGTCTGACTGGCATCCATCAAGGTTTCCAAAGGCAGGTCCTGCCTGGGATTTGGGGGACCCCCCACACCAGGACGTGGAGGACCGCAAAGCTGCTGACACTGAAAGACCTTCCAGGTCAGCCTCTGTTGTCCGCCCCGTCCCTCCCCAGAGCGTTTCCTCTGCATTAAACCCACAGCAGAGCCCACCTGGCGTCAGCCGCCATCTCTCCCATGGGGTGGGGTCGGAGTCACTGGGCTGACAAGGGGGAGCCCCAGGCCCCGTCCACTCCCCGGGGCCCCCTGGGCGCCCAGCAGCCCCTGGCCCCATGGCAGAGGCGTTCTGAGGCCAGCAGAGGGGCAGCCCGACCCAGGCTCACCTGAGCTGCCACAGCCTCGGGGTCCAGCGTCCGTCCTCAGTGGGCCCATCAGCGGGGGGCCTGGCCAGTCGCCGTCACAAACACTGCCCTGTCCTCAAGATCACCTCCAGGAGGACAGGGGTCAACAAACCGCAGCATGGAGCCAAACGCCCCTTGCCATCTGTCCCTGCGCGGTCAGCCGGAGGAGATGGGGTTTTGCACGTGTAAATGGTGGTGTGGGAAAAGGATATTTTCTTGCGCCGTGTCTGAGGCTGCATTTGTGCTGCACTGGCAGAGCCGAGCAGTTGTGGCGACAGCTGTGCATGTGGCTGCATAGAGTCCCCACCCGGCCCGCTGCCTGGAAAGGTTGTGAGCCCGGACTTCGAATGTGGTCTGCACGCAGAACTTTCCGTGAGCTTCCTCCTGCCCCCGGGCCACAGGGCCTTGGGAGGGTGCGTTCCTGTCGGGCTCACAACAGCATCAGCCAACGATCCAGCTCCCGCCAGTGTCTGCCCAGGGGGCCGGTGGGGGTCGGAGAGTCCAGGGGCTGCTGGAGGACAGGACAGAAAGTGGGGCCACAGCAGGCGGATGCGTGAGGGACAAGAGTGCTCTGGGCTGTGGCTGGGGCTCAGGCAGGGCTGGAAGCAGCCGGGAGGTTCTGCCCTGTGGACCTGCAGAATCGGGGTCTCTACTGCACGAGGCCAAAACCAAGGCTGCCAGCTCTGCACCCCCCACCCCCAGCCACACGAGCCTTCTCGGGGGAAGGGGTCCCCAGTGCCCGGGTGGAGCTGTGGCTGTGGCCTGTTTCCCAGGCTTTCAGGCAGCCGTGGTTTGTCCGGCTAAGGGAGGTGGCAGCTCACGTCTCTTATGGGAATTGGATAAAACTTGGGGGATGCTCGCCACCTGCCTGCACCTCCAGGCCCTCCACCGTGAGAAGCGCTCAGTCCCCACACCAGCCTGGGAGGGACACCCCTACCTGCCCTGACCCACGGGGGCTGCTGCCCATGGCTGGACCGACCAATAACCACTGGCTACTGGTGACCCCGAGATGGGCACTGACCCCAGACCACAGCCAGCCCAGGGAAACTTCAGACCCAGGACACAAGAGGAGAGCACCTGGCTCATCCTGCACCCTGGAGACAAAGGGCCCCAGTCAGGCCCGAGGAGGGGTTGGGGAGCGCGGAGAGCTGGCCGGGCAGGCCGGGGTGGGACAGCTGCCCCCAAGCTCGGCACGCGAAGCTTCCGCTGAGCCAGGTGGGAGTCACAACCTCTTCCTGGAGGCTTGGCAGTGGGGGTGACCAGGGAGCATAAACCAGCCATGGGCGTCATGGGAGAACTTATGATGAAACTGGAAAATGCTGGAAGCACAGGAGAGGCTGAAACCAGGAGACACAACAGGGCCAAACGGAGCCAAACAGGGCCAAACAGGGCTCAGGAAGAGAGCCTGTATCCAGCTCATGGTCCCCAGAAGATGGGAAGATTTTCCGTTCCTCTAATCTTTTGACTTTTTTCTCCTGTTGTACTTTTAAATTTAAAGGGCTGTCATCAGAGGAAGTCATGGATGCCATGGGGGGGCAGGCGTGCAGCCAGAGGTGAGTGTGTGTGAGTGCAAGCATGTGTGTGTGAGCCTGTGCGAGCATGAGTGTGACAGTGTGCGTGAGTGTGGGTGTGTGAGCGTGGTGTGTAAGCATGAGTGTCAGCCTGTGTGAGCGTGAGCATGTGTGAGTGTGCACGTGTGCGTGTGGGCATGTGTGTTTGCCGACGCTCCCGCGGGCGTCACTCACGGCCACCCTCTGCTCTGCCGAGACCCCGGCCATCGTGGGGGCGTGGCCGTTGCAGCAGGCGTCCCCCTTGTCCCCGCGCAGCCCCTCAGTCATCTGCCCGGCAGCGAGGGACATTTCGAATGAGGCGGTGATTAAATCTCCCCATGTAAACCTAAGTAAATCTGGGCAATTTCATTTTACTCAGATTTAATACAGATCACTGCCTGTTGCCCGGCCCTCATTTAATCCGAAAGCTCTCTCTAAATGGGGACACTCAGGCACCCCAGGGCACCGAGGGCCAGGCCTGGCCGTGCCTCCGTCGCCCGCCGAGAGCTCCGCGGGAGCCAGGCCGTGACCCCGTTAGGGACGGGTGCTCACAGAAGCCCCGACCCGCTCCTCAGACCTGGCCTCGCTTCAGGGGATGTCTGGGACCACAGCCCGCAACCCTTCAGGGTCCCCAAATGCCCACCCAAAGCCGCCTGTGCATGAGGGGTCAGGGTCTCCTCCCGGGGTGATGGGGATGTCGTGGAAATGGAGAGGTGGGGGCGGCACGACATCGGGAGGGGGATTCACGGCACCGAACAGAATGCCAGGGTGGGTGTGGGGGGATGGGACACGACGCTAAAGAAAAACCAAAGAGCCAATGGCGATGAAATGCCGTCCGTGGGCCTGGCCTGCTTCTAGGGATGGAGGAGAGAGGGCCCAAAGGATGGTCTCGAGACAGTGGAAAGAAACCGAGGATGGGCGGGCTGCTTTAGAACAAATGTCCTGAACTTGACAGTTAATTGCACTTAAGGTGATTACGTAGTATCTTGGTTTTTAGGAAATCTACACGGAAGTGTTACATGCTGTTGCGGTTTGCTAATGCTACTGTTTTGCAAAACACCAGAAATGGATTGGCTTTTATAAATGGGGCTTATTTGGTTACAAAGTTACAATCTTAAGGCCATAACGTGTCCAAGGTAACATATCAACACTCAGGTACCTCCCTGAAGGATGGCCAATGGTGTCTGGAAAACCTCTGTCAGCTCGGAAGGCAAGTGGCTGGCATCTGCTTGCTCCCAGATTACATTTCAAAATGGCGTTCTCCAAAATGTTGCTCTTGGGGCATTTTGTCATCTCTTAACTGCAGCTCCTCTTCAAAATGTCACTCTCAATTGCTCTGAGTTCTTTCTGTTTGTCGGCTTTTGTAGGGCTCCAGTGATTTAATCAAGGCCCACGCTGAATGGGTGGGGCCACACCTCCGTGGACATTATCTAATCAGAGTCATCACCTACAGTTGGGTGGGGCACATCTCCACGGAAACAACCTAATCAGAAGGTCCCAATCTAATCAACACTAATGAATCTGCCTCTACAATATCGCATCAAAGATAATGGCGTTTGGGGGACATAATACATCCAAACCAGCTCACATGGTAAAGGAGCATCATGTGGGCAATCTACTCTCAGAGCTTTAGAGGATAGATAGATAGATAGATGGTAGATAGATGCATGCATGCAAACGTACATAGAAATAGAATGACCTAAAAATGTGGGGAATGCAAGGCCGGCGAATCTGGGTACCACGTTGGGGTGTTGCCCTGTGAGAGCCTCCAGACTCTACTTAAACGTAAACCTCCACCAAGGGGTCACGTGCTGTGGCAATCGTCTTTGCTGGCTGTCCCCCCGAGACAGTGACCTCTCCGTCGTCTGCTGTGTTCCTCCCCTTAGCCCCATCTTCGGTGCTTTTGTTGCTCGGAGCAAGTTGTTTTCCAGCCTGTCTTGCACAGGGCTGGGCTGGGCACCCCCTAGGAGCAGGGCACCCCAGGAGCAGGGCACCCCATTTGCAGGCATCCTCTCTCTCATCCCGCATCCCCAGCATCTGGCCACGCTGGGTGGACAGCCCTCCATGAGCGGGTGCAGGCTGCACCCACAGCCCCAGCTGGACATCCCAGCCCCGGGACCCAAAGCAGGTCCCTCCGTCTCCACTGAGCCCCCCCAGCCTCACCAAGCCCAGGAGAGGAGGAGTGGATACGCGGTCCTATCAACCCTGATACCATCTTTTATTGGCAGTAATAAATGTCTGCGTTAATTAACTTGATGGGTTTAACCGCTGGAATGACTTTGTATTACAGGACAGCCATCACGGGTCCCTGTAAAAACTGCAATCATAAAATTTCCTCTGTGGTACTTTTGTTAAGCTTCCATTGCTCTGGAACAAAGCTGGGGTTCTGTTAGTACATTCTGGAGGGAATGCACCTCCGCGTAGGCCCATCCACCTCCCCCACCCCCTCCTGCCTCGGGGAGTCAAAGGACGTGCAGAGTCCCATCTCCAACGTGCCCCCCGGGGCCTGCCCGCTGCTGCCGTGCCCAGGAGCCTGGGGGCAGCCCCGGTGAGGCTGGTGGACACCCCAGTGCAGCAGAGGTTGGTGCGGGATACTGATTACGTGCTTCAACCTGGCGGGCCTGGGCCAGGGGACCGGATCCACCCCTGGGGAGGGTAGTGGGTACGGGTGACAGCGCCCTCCACAGCCCCCCGGGCCTGAGAAGGTGAGGCCGGAGGCAGGCCCCAATTCCTCACCCAAAACCAACCGTTGGAGGAAGCTTGCTGGGTAAGACCGCCTCCCTCGTCTAACCACTCAACCCCTCCGTTACAATGCAACGTCCCCTACTGCCAGTGCGCATGCACCAATCATTGTGCAACACCCAACAACCAACCTCCGCGCCCTCTCAGAACCAATCCAAGCCTTTAACCTCTACAGCTACCCCGCCCTCTAAACGCCCGATATAAGCTTGTACTCTCCCCTAATAAACTCTCTTGGCTTCTTCTCCCCTAAAAGAACCGTGTCCCGCCTGTTCCTTCTCGCCGCCCTCCATACTTTGCACGCCTCCGCCGGGGACCTGGCCCAGTCCCCCGCCTCGCCCTCGCCTCCGGGAAAGAGCCCCCGCCGCCGGTACCCTCCGAGCAATCCTGAGAGCCTAGGATTTAGCAACCGGCCGCCACCTCCCCCCCAGACGAATCAACTGCGACCGCAGGTTGGGGCCACGCGGCTCTCAGGAAAGATGTCCGTGAGCACATGAAGGCTGTGTCAGGGGGACACAGCATTTGAGTCCAAGGCACAGCGGCACGGACCCTCCCCAGGGCCTGCCCTGCCTGGGGTGCCGGCCACGGAGTCCCCCGCCACCACCCTCACCACCTGCGCTGCCCCTGCTCTCCGCTTGGAGCCCCCTGCTCTCCCGCTGCTGGTCAGTCTGGGTTCAGCAGAGCTTTCCCGGGGCTGGCAAGGCCGTAAGGGACACCCTGGGCCAGGGGACTTGGGAGCGTGCGTCCCCTCCTGGCTGCGCTGGACCCCAAGACGAGGGGAGCTGTCACACTGAGCCACCAGAGCAGACAGACCAACAATGACCAGGGCTGGAGACTGGGACGGTCTCTGGGTCAAGGGTCATCTGGCATCATCCTCTAAAGCCGCAATGGAGCGGCCCTCACCTGCGCCTGTCCCAGGGCCAGAGGCGGCTGCTGCTGCCCCAGAGCTCGGCCCGGGTGGCCCAACGGACTCCGGAGTCTGGGGGGGCCTCGGTCTCCCAACCCCTGACCTGAATGTCTCAACTCATTCCCTGTGGCCACCAGGGAGGACGCAAGGCAGCTCCACCTCCTAGACGCGGGGAAGGTGAGCCCCAAGACCCACGGAGACACTGGGAACCAGGACAGCACCCGCAGCCGGGCCCCTTGCCCAGCCTGGGCCTGGTCTCTGCACAGCGGGGTCTCCAGGCCTCCTACTAGGAGTTAGAATAAGGTGTGGGGAGGGTCCCCAAGGGATGCTGTGGACAGTACCTAACATCCTTGTCACAATGGGCCTCAGCAAGTTAATTGGGCAAATAAACGTGGCTGGAGGGGGCGGGGGGTGGGTGCCCTGGAGAACAAGCACCCTTGTTCCAACTTCCCCACGCTCAGGGTGCTGCCCCCAGGAACCCCTGGAGAGCAGCCCCGGGGACTTCTGTAAATACAGCCTCGCTCAGGCTTTCCGCTCACCGGGGCAGGTCTCCCGTCCGCTGACTCACATGTCGTCCCAACAGGAGGACCCACAAAAGGGCCTGGGCCTCGGCTGCACCCCGGCCTCCCACTGCCTCTCCGGACCCCCAGCCCCTCCCCAGCCCCCTCCTCCCCTGGAAGGCTCGTCCTCCCAGCCCCATCCCCAGAGCCCCACTCGCCTCCCCCCGGCACCACGCAGGGGCTTTCCCAGCAGGGCGTCCCTGTCTGGCGTTTTCAGGATGGGCCGCCATCCTCTGCCCAGGAGAGGACCGTGGCTCTGTCCCCGTCTGGCTCTGGGACACCTGAACTGGGCGCAAAGCTTCCAGGAAGCAGGTTCTGCCTGACACCCGAGCCCGGGCCGAGGAGGTTCCCTCTCGCAGCTGCCGCGTCCTCTCGGGGACAGCCGACCGCGGAGCCTGGGCCCCTGGGCATGGCTGGCCCGTGAACACTGAAGGTGCTGCCTTTGAGGGGCGCCCCCGGCCTGCGCCGCCATCCCCCGGGCCTGCTGCAGAGTGGCCGCTCCGAGGGGACGCTGCTTTGTGGTGCAGCAGGAGGCGCGGCGGCGACAGATGGACGCGGGTTCCAGGGCCCTGCGCCGAGCCCGCACAGGAGCCCGGTCTGCGGCCGCCGTCACGCGCTCGCCTCGGGGCAGGTCCTGAGGCCCCGTTTCCCGGGACGCCGGCCTTTCATCAGCGGGCGCCTAAAGCACTTCGGCAGCTTGGGCATCTGGCCCCACATCTGAGAGCTGCGATTTGCTGAAATATTCAGCAGCAAGGTGGGGGCTCCGCTGGGGCTTGGGCGGACGCTGGCTCCCGGCTGCTCCGGAGAGACCCGCGGGCCCTGGCCGGCCGGGCTGTGCACCATGGCAGCGAGGTGGGAGCAAGGCCTGCAGGCCAAACCGGTCCCCCCCACCCAGCACGGCCACCTCCCTGAGCGAGGACCAGGCACGCCGCCCGGTCGGAACACAGCCTTGAGAATCCCTGGTTGAGAGCAGGCTGCACAGTGACGGATAACCCAGGAGGCCTTCCCTGGGGAGGTGGCGTCTGGGCTGAGCCCCGAGGAGGAACGGGGCAGGGGAGCGGTATGTGTGTGGGGGAGACGAGGGAAGGATGTCGGGGCCAGGTGCCCTGGCTGGACGGAGGGCAGGGGTGGAGGACCCCCCGGGGAGCCCGTCCTGAGAGCAGCGGGGAGCCCCCCAAGCAGCTCAGGAGGTGAGGGCCCCTGCAGCCCCGTGGCCTGGCCCCCGAGTGCCCAGCACTGGCCAAGCTCTGTGCGAGGTGGCCTGGCTTAGGCCTCCCCGTGTCACCCGTCCGCTCTCCAGGTGCTCACACGGAGGCTCAGAGACGGGGTTGCCGGTCAAGGTCGCGGGGAGTGGCAGCACAGGAGGACACAAGGAGCCATGGCCCTGCGTCCAGCTCCGGGGGCCACGGAAGCCTCAGGGCAGCTGATACCCAGGACGGGCTCCGAGGGCCACTGCGCTGTAGCCGCAGGGGTCTGGGCCAATGCCCGGGGAGGCCAGATGCCTTGTTTACGGGTAGCACCCCATCCTGTGAGAGGAGGTGGGGTGCACCACCCCCACGCACTCCCCTGCCCCCCCTTCCAGGGGCAGCCCAGGCCCCAGACCTGTGGGCTCATCGCCTCAGAGCAGGCCCCGGACCCCCACCCAGAAGCCACCCAGGAGGAGGAGGGGCCGGAAAATGGTTCAGCTTTGCCTGTTAATGCTGCTTTCGGTGGGAAACCAGAAAGGAGAGGTACAGCCGGATGTCAGAGGTCCTCTGGGTGGTGGGCTGGGGGTGGGGGGCTGCAGGCAGTGGGCTGGGGGTGCTGTGTGGGCACAGTGGAGGGGGCGGGGAGGGCTTTGTTAGTTTCCTTGATTAGATAAGTGACCCCCCCAGCCCCCCACCCACCCACAGAGTTGGGACCAAAGGCGGAGGGCACTGACCACAGGACTCGACAGCGGGTCAGAGAACAAGGGGTGCCCCGAGGCCCCCTCAGCAGCCCTGACCTCCGACTGCAGAGGACCCCGATGGAGACTGGCCATGGGGAGGGCGCCGCGTGGCAGAGGCCCCGGAGCCCACAGACCCCCCACTCTGCCTGCCCCAGGCCACGGTGGCCCCAGGAGTTCCCCAACCCCCAGAACCACTGGCAGGAGCCGCTGCAGGACCCCGGGCTCGGGGGCGGCGTATTCGTGGGGACGCATCCCGCGAGGGGTTTCTGTGCCCTGCCTGGGCCCAGGGCCTGTCTGCTGCGTCCAGTCAGGGTGGGCTGGGGCAGAGGCCAGGGGAGGGGTGCTGTGGGGGGCGCATTCTGGGGAGACCGACTGGGCCACAGGGGAAGAGCCCGTCGCCTGCCAGAGAACGTCTTTCCACCCAAGGTCTCCAGGGGGCCCTGTGCCCTGCCCCCACCACCCCTCTTGGCCCAGCACCCTCCGCCCGGCCACGGACCTCAGCGCAGCTGTCCCGGAAGCCCTGCCTCCCTTCCCCCATCTCTCACTCGGTCTGGCCAATGGACTCCCGGCTGGAACGCCACCTCCTCCGGGAAGCCACCCTGACTTCCCGTTTCCCCAGCACACTGATCGCACAAGCTGCAGCCGCCGGCTCCCGCCTGTCTTCACTCCCCGGCCGCTGAAGCAGACGCCCTGCGATGGCTCGGCCTCAGCAACGGGAATTCACCGGCTCCCGGTGTGAGGCCCTAGAAGTTCAACATCAAGGGGTCCTCAAGGCGATGCTTTCCACAAAGCCTGTCGCCTTCTGGGGCTGCAGCCGCAACCCCGGCCCTTGGCTCTTCTGTCACGTGGTGATGGCTTGGCGGCGTCTTCCTTGGCCTCTAGGCTCAGCTGACGTCCGGCCTCTGGCTGCTCTGTGGCCTCCCCTTCCGCAGCCGGTTTCCTGTGCTCATAAGGACGTCGGCCGTGCTGGA